>NW_027466520.1:617500-642500 GCF_050575085.1 Anarhichas minor | reverse complement strand
ATTTATTCATTTATTTATTTATTCATTTATTTATTTATTTATTTATTTATTTATTTATTTATGTATTTATGTATTTATTATTTATTCCTTCACATATATCTTTTTGTTTTAAAATTCTTCACCTGATAACTAGATTTCAGATGTGTTTTTTTAGACAGATCTTTATCTTTAATCACATCAAACCCGCACTCAGTCTGACCTTATACAACCATTGAGAAGATTGTATTTTGGCCAATCACAGCCCTTCACTGTGAGTCAAACACACTTAGATGTTCATGTTATTTTGACTCATCTTCAGGCCCTTTCTCTCTAGTTTATAACCTGTAATCTCACATCCAGAGCGCCAGCTCGGTGGTTATTGATACTCTACAAAGCAATAGTGCATCCTGACCTCATGTTGCTGCTTTTATAATCTCCTCCTCAGGCTGCTGTCAGGTGACTGAGGAGCGGGTAAGCTCTTTAACTGGCCAGGACATCGTGACCTCACACTGACCTTTCACCTGGCTGCTCACCGGCCAATCACTGCTCAGTCCTGGTCTGCAGAGACTCACACAAAAAATGTGAAGAGAAAATCTCGACTAACACGAAGACAAACACTCTCATTGTTGCATATTTCATTGCTTTTGGATGCAAATGTTCTGCTGGACGTATTTTAGACGCCTACAATAGTCAGTATCAGTTCATGTGAACGCTGTATTTAGAATATCTTCACAGCTCTGTCACACCTCAACCTTAGAATCTCAGTTCTCAACACGTATCTTGTTTGTTTGATCTGTAATAAAAAACAAAGTATTTCCCAAAAAGTCAAACTATTGAGTGGAGGGGAAGTCTAAGATGCTGCTGGTAGATGATTCATTCATTCATTTAGAAAACACATAGTTGTGCATATTCTTCTGTCTCTTTACAACAAAAGCTCGATATCAGCATCCTGAAATAAAGGTTTCTGGACTCTTATTGTGAAGTCTTAAAGAGCTCCAGGCTGTGCTCTGACATCACAGGAGCCCTCGGCTCAGTGTTCTTCAGCGTCTGCATGTTAAATTACACGATGGATCGAGAGAGTACAGGGCGGCGTGGGCTGGGTGCAGTGTGGTCGGAGCCGGAGGAGCTAATAATAAACAAAACCGGTGCACGCTCCAACATTTAACGGCACAATCGTTCAGTAACTCATAATCAGAGACGAGGTCAGCCCACCCACCAGGATCTCATGTGGTCCTCTAGGAGATATCTTCATAACTCAGAGGTATTCTTTATAAGCAGAACAGACACTTCAACTGTTGGATTGTTTTAAATGTTAATCTGAAGATTTTAAATTATATTTTGAATTAAAAAGACATCAACACTGTAAATACATTAGAAAGCTTATTCCCAGATGACAAAGCTAGCGTTGTGCTAGCTTCTCATTCACAAGGATTTATGAGACTTTTATCATAATTAAATGTGAAGAGAGATTTATTTTAAATGAATAAAAGTCGAATTATTAATATGCTAACTTTACTGTTGGGTTGAATGTATTAAATTTATTTTACTTAATTTAATTTACATGAAAAAAAATGTGAATATTCTTTGTAGTTAAAGCGGAAAATTTACGAGAAAAAAACACAAATTTACGAGAAATTAAAAATAATATTCTGTGATTATGAAGTCATACATTTACAAGAAAAAAATGTTAATTAAATATTGAATTGAAATCCTCGTGTTCCCTCTGTGATATGTAATCGGTGTGCATTGTATTTAGTTTTTATGTTGTTTTAGTTTTTTGTCGTCAGATAAATCTGAGTTTTGAGCGAGTTGAACGTCTTCAAAGATACTTGAACATGTTTTCTTTCATGTTCTTTAAAAAAAAGATATTTTGCGCTCAACAGCTCACACTTTATATAAAAGTATGAAATGATTTCTCCATTTTTGTATCTCCTCTATAAACCCTCCTCCTCTCGTTTGAACTTTCCATCACTATCTTTACGCTCCTTTTCTTTTAAATCTTTTGTTAAATGTCCACTCACTCCCTCCCTCCTTCCTTCCCTCACTCCCTCCCTCCTTCCTTCCCTCACTCCCTCCCTCACTCCCTCACTCCCTCTCCATCCTTCTAGAAACCGATCGGTCCTCCCTCCCTCTCACAACGATCCCTCCCTCCTCCAGTCGCTCCCCCCTTCATTCAGAGCTCCTTCTCTCTCTGCGTCCTCACCTCTTCGTCTGTTTGGTCGTAGGAAGGATGCTTCCCCGCAGTCTGCTGGGTCTGCTGGGTCTCCTCGCGCTCTGCAAAGGTAAGAAAAGCACCGACTGTTCTGTTTTATTCATCAGAGAGAATGTTTGAGGAGAGATTGATTGATTGATTGATTGATTAGTGAGTGATTGATTGATGAGAAACTGAGATAAAATAAAGTAGCAGACAAAAATAAAGTGACTGCAGACAGAAACAGCTCAGGAAGGAACAGATTATTTAAAGTCAACCCCTCCATCTGCTCCACTGTGATGTTTAAGTCTGGTGGTATGAAAGTAAATATACACCAGGACACACACACACACACACACTCACACACACTCTCACACACACACACACACACATGGTCTTCAGCTATTCATAGTGTACTAATGTGTGTGTGTGGGGCTGGACTGGGGCCATTTCCACCCTCTGGTGTTCAGGGTGGGGCGGGCGCTGAGGGGATGAGGCGTTTCTTTTATAGCAGCCTGATCCTACACTCCTGTGTGTGTGTGTGTGTGTGTGTGTGTGTGTGTGTGTGTGTGTGTGTGTGTGTGTGTGCTAATTGCAGAGCGGGGATCGCCAGCGACAACACTGCGAGGTTAGCTAACCCCGGTGTCACACCTTTTAGATGTTTTGGGGAATACCTGAGAGTAAAGATGAGAAGACGCAGGCGATTAGCTTAGCTTAGCATAAAGACTGGAAGCAGGGGGAAACAGCTAGCTTGGCTAAACTAAAAGGTACAAACTTCAGCCTACCAGCACCTTTAAAAGTCACTAATTAACACTTTATATCTTGTTAGTACAAACCGTACAGAAAGCAGGATGGAAAGACGATAATTTGTAGTTTTAAAAGGAAGAAAACTTCTACGACGAGCTCCTCTACGAGCTGCACAAGAGATTAAGAACTGCATTAAAAATGTCTTTCTTATAAAAAGTTGAAGTTACATAAAAAAGCTTCAGATGCGAGGCTAACTACGACCCCCATGGTGCATTGCAGCAACAAACATCCAATCAACAAGCTTTAAAGTTCTGTCATGAAACAAGTTTCTCGTCACGTATTTCCGTCTCAATTTGCAGCCAATTTGTGTCAACTAGCGTCTTTACTTTACTCTCGGTTACAGCGTATTATCTCCTGCACGTTTAAACAGTTTAAACTATTTAATGAAATAAAACTCAAAAAACTACTTCGTCAGGTTTAGTAGAAAACATCACGGTTTGTTTGAACACGACTATGTTTGTTACGTTGTTTAAGCTAAAGACGTGAAGAACAACGAGTCAACGGTGACTTTCTGTCTCACGCGGGACACGAACAGCCGGCTCCTTGTTGTCTAAAGCTTGTAGAGTGGATGTTTGTTGCTGCAATGCACCATGGGGGTCGTAGTTAGCCTTTATGTACCTTCAACTTTTTATAAGAAAGAAACAGATATTTTCTAATGCAGTTGTTAATGTTTTGTGCGAGGAGCTCGTCATAGAAGTTTTCTTCCTTTTAAAACTACAAATTATCGTCTTTCCATCCTGGTTCCTGTAGTTTATACCATCATATCTTCAGAAGTTTAAAAATAAACTTACAGATGTCTGCCAGGAAGGATAAAACGTCACTAAATGTACACCGGTCAGTCGGGATTAATTGGAGAGGAAACAACCAGCAACCCGTCCTCAGCTGGAGTTCAGAGTTTGCCGGCTAAAGACACTTTAAATAGGCTAGAGAGGCTCTGTGTTAGCTGGTTTAATCCGCCCATCATAGAGCTAAAGAGCTCCAAACGTCACTAACCAGACGAAGAACTGATCCCAGCAGCATCTTCCAGTCAGACGGCATGGAGCTCTGAACCTGAGAAGAGGATGAAGAGTGAGGAGAAGTTAACTGGGTCAGACGAGGAAAACATATCTATTAGATATCTATTTGACTCGGTGCATCACGTGTCTGCAGCTCACACATTTTATCGTTTCTCATCTTTGAGGGTTTTGAGTTAAAGTCGTGAGTTTCCTGCAGACGTGTGAATCATCTGCACGTGGAGCAGCTCTAACGTCGTCCCTCAGCTCTCGTTCTGACCCTAAAAGTCTTATTCGTGCGTCCAGGTCAGGAGGAGACCGGCGAGGCCGAGTCCTGTGACAACTTCACGGACCTGAACCTGTCGCACTGCTTCATGGGAACCAGCCTGTACGTCCGGCTGCTGCTCTACACCCGCTCCAACCTGGACTGCGGCCGCGAGCTCGACCACCACCGCCCGTCCTCCCAGCCGCTCTTCAACCTGTCCCGCCCCACCGCCTTCGTCATCCACGGCTACCGGCCCACCGGGGCGCCCCCCATCTGGATAGACCACCTGGTCCACCTGCTGGCCGAGCAGCAGGACATGAACGTGATCGTGGTGGACTGGAACAAGGGGGCGGCCAACCTCAACTACTTCATCGCCGTCAGCTACACCAGGGAGGCGGCTTACAACCTGACCGGCTTCATCGTCACCATGCAGGTGAGGCTCTGCGGCCTCTTTTAGCTCCTGGTTTGGTTTCTTTTGAGCATTTAGCAGCTAAATGGAGGTGGTGGAGACCAAGGACACCAGGACTGCTAATGAATCACCATGCTGCTCTGTAACAGCTGGATGTGAAACTTTAACAAATGTATTAAGTGAAAATATGTTAGTTTCAGTGTTTGTCGGGTTGTTCTTCTGCTCCCAAGAGGCCAAAACAAGCAATGAATGCAGCTTTAAAGAACTATGTAAACAAAACGTGTTCCTAAAACAAGCAGAATACTTTGTTTTTGTGTATTCAACCTCTTGACTCAAAGCTTTCAGGGTTCTTTAGGGCAGTGGTTCCCAGCCTGGGGTCCTGGCCCCCTTTAGACAAATAAAACAAGATGTCTACCTTGAAGGTGACTCCTTCTGCGTCGTGTGTCTGCAGGAGGAAGGAGCCTCTCTGAGCTCGGTGCACCTCATCGGCGTCAGTCTGGGAGCTCACCTGGCTGGATTTGTGGGAGCGAACCTGAAGGGGAAGATCGGACGGATCACAGGTAACTAAACGGAGAAGGTAACCGCTCCGAGGGTGTGAGGGGGAAGCACAGAAGAGACGAGACTTAAAACCACTGATAAATGGTGAAAACAGAAACTACAGCTAGAAGACTGTGAATAAAACATGTCACATATAAATGGTTTCATTTTCACTCATTTGCGGCGGTGGAATTAACGTTATTGCAGATTCTGTCACTCAGACGTGTAACATGTTTAAACCCTCCGTCCTCGTCCCCTCCAGGTCTGGACCCGGCGGGGCCGATGTTCACCAGCGCCACACCGGAGGAGAGGCTGGACCCGTCAGACGCCATGTTTGTGGACGTGCTTCACACCGACATGAACTGTGAGTTCAGCTTCACCACCTTCTGCCTTCAGTCTGCTGTTTGACTCGACACAGGTTTGAGATGTGGAACATCAACACACGTTCTGCTCACGGAAGCTTCGTTTGTTTGTATTTGCAGCATTTGGGCTGCAAGGAACTCACGGTCACATTGACTTCTACGCCAACGGTGGAGCCGACCAGCCAGGGTGTCCCAAAACCATCTTTGCAGGTCAACACACACACACACACACACACACACACACTGAATGACTCGTCACCTGCTCACTGTGGTGCTTTGTCTCCCACAGGTAAATCTTATTTCGTGTGTGACCACCAGCGCTCGGTGTTCCTGTTCCTGTGCTCCCTGAACCGGACCTGCAGCCTCACGGGTTACCCCTGCTCGTCCTACAGCGACTTCCTGGAGGGCCGCTGCCTGCAGTGCGAGACCTTCAAACCGGCGTCCTGCCCCGTGCTCGGTAGGTGGACACACGTAGAAACTGTGGGGGAAGTAGATGTGTCACGGTTTAGTTATCAGACTGTTAGAGACAAAACACAGAGGAGGAGAACTCCATTACAACCAGTTTGTTTGTTTGTTCGTTCGTTCGTTTATTCATTCATTTATTTATTTATCTAATTTATTTATTAGTTTGTTCTTATCATATTGATTGGTTTTCATGTTTCATCTATTGTTTTATTTCTCTTGTTTTATTGCTTTGCTTTGTTTGTCAAAGCACTTTGTAAACTCTCTTTTTAAAGGTGCTACATAAATAAAGTTATTGTTATTATTGTTGTTATTATTATTGTTATTATTATTATTATTATTATTGTTATTATTGTTGTTATTATTATTATTATTGGCATTTACTAAACTTGCCCACAGATCCTTTTTTTTAAATCTTTACTTGTTTTTGTATACTATGCATGTATATTTATAAATAATAATAATATTTATAAAAGTAGACCTGTTACAAACACAAGCTTGGCATCTGCTCGTGTGTGTGTGTGTGTGTGTGTGTGTGTGTGTGTGTGTGTGTGTGTCTCACCTGCAGGTTATGATGTGAGTCAGTGGAGGGAGACTCTTCTGCAACTGGGACAAACCAAAGTCTTCTTCAGCACCACAGCAACGCTGCCCTACAGGAGTGAGTCAACACACATCATACTGTAGTACTACAGTATAGTAGTACACTGTAGTACTACAGTATAGTACTGTACTATAGTACTGTAGTAGAAGAGAGTACATGTGACCTCAAGTACTGTACTTAAGTACACATGTGAGGTACTTTATTTTGAGTATTTTCCTCTTAGATTTCTGCTTCTACCTACAATGAAGGTGTGTGTGTGTGTGTGTGTGTGTGTGTGTGTGTGTGTGTGTGTGTGTGTGTGTGTGTGTGTGTGGCAGAGCTGAACTACAGAGTGGACATGGTGACCTGGAACCAGTACCTCCGCTGGGGGGTCGTCTACATCCGGCTGCACAACGGCAGAAACTTCACCGAGGTCCGAATAGACCAGTGAGTCCGTCAGCTTAAATCCACGCGAGTTCACACGTCACACAGACAGTAAATAAAACTAAAAGATGTCCTCCTCCTCTTTGTTTCTCCCAGTAAGCATCTCCGGTTCGAGCAGTACACCTCCACCAGGCTGCTGGCCCAGTTCGATGAGGACCTGCAGCAGGTCCAGAAGATCTCCATGCGCATCAACACCGGCAACGTGATCGGCCCGCGGTACAAAATCAGACTGCTGCGGATACGCTTCACTCCGCTGGAGCGTCCCGAGAGGTCGGTGCTGAACCCAGACCTGTTCCCTAAATTAGGTTTTATTTTATTAGGTTTCACACATTTCAGAACTAATTGTTCTTCTTCTTCTCTGTCAGGCCTCGAATGTGCCGTTATGACATCATCATGGAGGAGAACATGGAGGTGGCGTTTCGACCTCTGCCCTGCAACACCCACCTCTGACTCCCCGACCAGTCTCTCTTCTTCCTCTTCTTCTTCTACTTCTTCTTCTTCCTCTCATGGAAACACATCTGAACTCACCCGGAACCCCAGAGTCCTCTCTGGGTGCTACAGGGTCTCCTGCAGGGGCCCGGACACAGGAGGAGCTGCAGCCTCCCGGACCGGAGGATGAACCCGACTGGAGCTGTTGGAAAAGAACTGAACCCTCTGGTGCTCGTCACCGTCTCTCTGCTGGTGCCGATGGGATTCTGTGAGGAAACAGCAACAAGATGAAGGAGAAGGCTGCAGCCGGAGAGACCTCAGGGATCAGGTCTAGACAAGTAATTTTGTTTTATTGGAAAAAAAAAACTTTATCTTTAATTAAAAAATAATAAAACATATGAACTATTCCACCTAGATTAAGACCCTGTGAGGTTGAAACTGTTAGTTTACTTTAAAATGACACAATGTGAAAATGTTTTTAATAATCAGCTCTCGCTCTGGATTCTAAAAGACATTTGTGATGTCGGCGATCGTCCAACAAAAAGAATGTGAAAGCATTCAATTTCCTGTTATTGATCCGTCTCAGTGAAGTTACAGAGATGAGTATGAACACAGCTTCTTACCTCCGTGTGCCTTCGACGTGTGCCAGTGACGCTGCTATCATCATCATCATCATCATGTTATCATGTTATCATGTTTGTCCAACAGAGAAACATTAAACCAGTCATGAGCTGTTTTACTTCAGAACCGTATTTATGTAAATTGTGAGCCTTTATTCTGAAACAAGTCGCTGAGGAAGTGTTTGTAGTTTGTTTATTTGGGGATGAATAACCAGCAGGTTTTTACTTCAAGAATGTTCATCTGTTGGAAAGTGTTTTAGGGACTCGAGTCAGTAAATGTTGTAACTGTTAACGACTGAGCAGCCAGAACAAACATGTAGAACTCAAGAAAAAATGTGTTTGAAACCTGAACTGTTGTCTTTTTTATGATGTATTTTCACCCGCGGTTTGAAATAAATGTTCATTTGAGAAAAACATGTATTTTTACATTTTTACATATTCATCATATCTTGTGCTTTAAAGCTCATCGCTGAGCCCAGTGAAAACATTTCTCTGGAGAAAAAACACATTTCTCAGTATTTGTGCAAAACAAATTTAAAAAGAGTTAATTTAACAGTTTCATTGCTGGATAATCTATAATTATATGTTAAAAATGACCCGGTCACTAACCAACAAATAGGACTCATTGAGACTCAAGACAAAATCGAAATGACAAAATGTTTTATTTATTCAGCAACACTGTCGTGTGTCACCAACAGAAGTGATACAACAAAAATCAAGACAACAGAACTTCAATAAGCAGATAAACCGTCACTGGATGTGTTGGTCACCTGACTGCAGGACTAAATGAATAAACAATCATTTTTATTTGTATTTTATCAACTTCATTTCCGCTTCTGCGAGATCTCTGCTGATGAATCTGTGGATGTTTCAAACCAACATTTATCCTGATAAACGACTGATTAAAAAAAAATAAAAAATAAAGACCAAACATCTATAGAGACAAAGCGTGAAATGAGAAGATAGAGACATCAATGTGAGAGACAGAAGTAAACAAAGATGGACGTCAGAACAGGTGCTGCTCTTCTTCTTCTTCACAGTTTGAGACGACTGCGACACAACTCGGCCTCGAGACGAAGACGAGCTCTTTTTAATTGGCTGCTTGTTTTAAAAAGAGAAAACCAGCAGCAGCCGATCGGGGATACCGTCCCAGTGTCCAATCACCAGTTAGGACCTACGAATGGTAGAGATAGAGGAGAGAGAGAGAGAGAGACAGAGAGAGACAGAGAGAGACAGAGACAGAGGAGGTCAGAGAGATCCGGGTCACGGTTGTCGGGCAGAAACAACAGAAGAGGATTTGAGCCGGTGTGAACGGAGAAAGAGAGAAGACGGGATTTGGAGCTCAGGTGTGATTAGAAGCTGAGCGACGGGGGAACTCTCCTTTAAAGAGTCACGTGTGAAGTCAACAGTCAGGAGGAGCATGAAGAGTTTAACCGACATGATTAAATTTAATGTATTAATTTATTTTATATATTTTATTTTAATTTATTTTAATTATTATATTTTATTTATTTATCTTTGTGATTATTCTGGGACCTAATTCCAAGTAAATCTTTATTGTTTAAATTAATTTGACCCGTTTAAAAATAATATAAACATACCAAGATGTGCCGACCGATCGACGGTGTCGCACTCATCGATCCGATCTCTTGATTTAAGCAACAAACTTAAACTTCAGCGCGAGTGAAGAAGACATGAAGATAGAACATCAGTTCAGTTAAACTTTGAGCAGTTTTGGAAAAATGTAAATTGTTTTAGATTAGATTCAGATTCAACTTTATTGTTGTTTTATTGTAAACATACAATGAATTTAAATATTCCATGAAAGAAACGTTGTAAAATGATCGAGTATGTCGTCTATTATAGTCCTCAAATAACAGTAACTGGTGCCTTTCTGTTGATTATAGATATTTAATCTCCAAGTATGGAAACACATTCCCGCTGAAAAGATGAAAAGTTAGACTTCATGATGAACATATCCCCATGAGAAGTTTAAATGATGAGACAGAAAGTCATAATAATGAGCGGATTGGTGGGAACGGGCTTCCAGAGAAACCTCGGTCTGCGTTAGTTCTCAGAGTCTCGTTACCTTCGGGGTTGTTGTGGTTGTTCGGCCGCCTCATCGGTCTGATCGGGTTGACGGGCCGAGTGTTCCTGCGTTGGGCGGCGTAGGGAGCTCCTCTCCTTGGTCCCTGAAGACGGAGACAGAAAGGTTAGAGTCACGTGATCCCCATCAGACGGATCACGTGACTCTCTCTAAAGGCTCACCGCGAGTCCTTCTCGTCTCCGGCTCTGCTCCTCTGACCAGCTGGAGAAGCCTTCGTCCTCCGTCTGAGACATCTCGTCCTGGTCGCTGTACTCGAACCCCGGCTCACTGACGGAGACATCAGCACAAAGTACACATTACATTTAGAGGAAACGCTCGACGGGTCTGTTTTACTTCTTTTGTTTGTGAGCGTTTCTGCTTCACTGCAGCGTAAACAATCAACAGTTTGGGGACAAAATAAAGTGATTCATTGATATTTTGTGCTAAAGTCGCTAACTTCCTGCTGGACTCCTCCCTGCAGCGCTCTATTAGCACAACGTTAGGCCTGATAACTGACGACAGTGAGCGTAATGTCACCTGCTGGGCCCCGGGGGGCGCTGTGACATGCTGCTCCCTGATATGGTGACTTTAACCCCCTCCAGCCTCTCCTGTCTCCTCCTCTCCAGGTCGTGCCTCAGGTCGCCCGGGCCTCGAACTGGCTGTCAACACGCATCAAGAACGTACATTTATTCTTAATTCATCAAAGTATCATCAACGGTCTGGTGATTGTAGGATGCAGAGTATTAAAGATGGAGCTCTTTCTTTACCTGCAAGACTCCCAGTCTGGAGAACAGAGGCTCGTCGTCGTCATCATCGAGCAGCGAGTTTATATTTAAACTGAAGCCTCTGCAGAAGAACAAAGTATTTACACAACTTAAAGCAAGAGGTTTAAACATTTAGAAACTACTAACTTGACACAGTAGTTAAAGGTACAAAGATGACTAAATAAAAACTTAAAGGTTTGCTCAAAAGGCAGATTCACAGAGAGTCTTTATCTAAGCTAGAGTTGTCGTTGATATTGTTCTTTACTTTTGTTCAGAGTTAAAGAGGAACAGAGAACAGAGACGTACCGGTTGGAGCTGAACCTCTCGTCCAGCGTCAGCTCCTCAGACTCGTCCTCAGAGTAGCCGCCGGTTTGTGGAGTTGAGAATCGCTCGCTGAGAGAGACCCCGTCGTCTCTGAAATACTGCTCTGCAGACACAAACAGGAAACACTTTAATATCAGGAGTTGTAGTTTCACATCAGAGTAACTGGAGTCTCTCTTCACAGATTACAAAGAAGACTAAATCTGATTCTGTCAAGAGTTTAGAGACGCTTCCTTATTACGTGACCTCCTAACGTTATAAATATTAGACTATATATATATATATATATATATATATATATATATAGATATATATATATATCTATATATATATATATATATCTATATATATATATATATATATAGATATAGATATCTATATATATATATATATATAGATATCTATATATATATATATATATATATATAGATATATATATATATATATATATAGATATCTATATACATCTATATCTATATCTATATCTATAGATATAGATATAGATATATATATATATATATATCATATATATCATATAGGCCTTCTCTGCTGGCCTAGACACTGACAGAATCCCAGACTTATAGCTATAAACATCACGCTCACATAGAACCTCAGATCTTTCCTCTCATGTTGGTTTTAAAATGACAACTTAAATACAAAACGAATGACTGAAGAACCACAGACACACTGGCAGCTGACCTTTGACGTGGTGCACCAGCATGATGATTTCCTGGGCGAAGGCCCCGGTGTGCGCGGCGGACTCCCGGTAAGTCCCGGAGTGCTCCAGCATGGGCAGGAAGTCCAGACGCTGGCGGCCCACGTTGACCAGGTCTAGAGAGAGCTGCCGGTCTGAGGAGTAACACAGCGAGCTGCAGGGGAGGAGGAGGAGGAGGAGGAATGAAACCATCACAGCTCACACTGGTTCACATCAACACAGGACGTTAGCTCATGTTCAGGTTCAACAGGAGGAAGACGCTGCAGCGTTTTAAAGTCATGTTACAGGTTTAAAGGACTGGCTAACTCCCTCTGTGACTCATTTACTTCTTAGAAAAGTCTCTGTGGCTCCGATTACTGCGGCCAGAAGACAAGTAGCTTAAAGTCCTGACAGACAGAATATTAATGTTCTATACTTTAGCCATAATACTTCACATCACATCTGGGTAAATAAAGACAAATAAACGTCTTTACCTTACCTGACGAACTTACCTTTCACAGAGATCCACAACTGATAATGTCTAAAATAACTAAAGCTACATGAACACGACTGAGTTTATAAATCTAGAGACTTAAAGGAAATAAACACGTTGCTCATCCCGGAGGTGTTGTTCAACACTCTACAGCCACTTTGCTCAACTGTCTGTTCTGAAATGTCCTAACTAGGTAAACTTGAGCCGTGTTGCACACGTTCAGTATCAATCGGGCAAAAAGCTTCAAGTGGAAGCCGGAGGAGAAATAAAAAGATGGCTCCTCTCTTTCAGACAGGTGAGATAAACGTCGGGTGAAAGTTCACACTTCTTCTCTAGTTTGATCCGTTAATGTGTCGGACTCATTGGTCTCAGTTCATCATCTCGTACGACCTTTCCTTCGGCCATCTTGTCTGATGTCGATCGGTGATCTCTGCCTCTCGGTTTGATTGATCCTCCGTTTACTTGTGGAGACTCTTCTGGTCCATTTCTGCTTTTAACTGAAGACATTTTCATTCCTCCCTCGTTCCAGCTTCCTTTTCTCTTCTCAACAGCACTGACGTTTGTGTTTCTTCTTCTTCTTTTCCAGATTTGTTGATAATGTTTATGGCTTTGATTTCTGCTGATGCTGCGGTTTCTCCTTCATCCACATCGTTCTTCGATTTCGTTTGTCGTTACAGCTCCGGCGCCGCTCCAGTTCTTCAGCATTGATGCTGTTTTTGTTTCAAGGCTTTAACCAGCACTGATATTTAATCTCATGGCTTTGATTTCTCCTTTCGATGGCACAGCGATGAGGCTGCAATCCGTTCATCATCATGACGATGTTCGTGGCTGTAAATTTGCAACAGCGTTGATGATGTTTCAGTTTCTCCTATTTAACAGCGTTCATGTTCACGTTCACGGCTTCAACTTCTTCTTCACAATGAGAATGAATCCTGAAGTCAGTGATGTTGTTGATGGCAAAGCTCGTCTTCTTCATCAGCCACTCTGACGAGGAGCTGATGTTCAGTTCCTTTTCTTGCTGTAAGTGATTTCTTGTCTTCCTTTGGTTCCTCTGAGTTCCTGAAGTCTCCTCAGCTGTTCATGTTCGTCTGAACTTGGATGCATCTCAGCACTCACACTGTGAATCCTCCAGAGACAAGTTTAATAAACACTCTATCTGGACAATGAAGGCGGTTGCTCTTCTTAAAGCCACAAACACTCCCAGCTCATCCACAGGGTGGGAGAACCTGGCAGAACATGTTTCTGACCATAGCTGGTGTTGTTGGTCTTCACTTCCTCTCGCTGTCTGCAGCTTCTCTTTAGTTCCAAACATGTGGACCAGCAGCTCCCGTAAAGCTCAAAGACGCTCTCATCTTCCCGTCACATATCCTGAGTTATGTCGTTAAAACACCCCCCCCCTTCATCGCAGGGCTTTTCTTCCTTTGACAATTCCTTCCTCTGGTGTGCTGAGGGATGTTTCTTAATCCTTCCACACATTCAAATCTTTGACTTCTGTCAACAGTTTGACCAAAATGCAGCTGAAGAAATGATTCAGAGAATCATCATAAATGCCAACTGTGCAAATCCGCTCAACCTGAGGCCACACGTGTCGCGTCAATCAGGAGGTTAATGATGTCCTCCTTCCATGTTCAGTCCAACAACTCTGGACTTCACTTGAGTGATGACAGACAGCAACATGCCTTCAGACATCCTTCTCTTTGTGCCGGGTGCGTCTCTTCACGAGTGACAGAGAACCAAAGCCCGGTTCAGGTCTTCTCAATACGATCTTCTAGATGCAGGAACTGGTCCGTTTCTGCAGCGAACTCCTCCTCACGCACACCAGCGCGATGTTAGAGTCTTGCTTCTTCTGTGGTCGGCGTGGGGCTGAATCCTGACCGGTCAACCTCTCGTATGTCGTCTTCTCCGTCTGCCTTCCAGCTCGCTGAGATTTGGATTAAAAAAGCCAAAACACAGAGCACCGTTGAGGAGAACGCAGACGTTACGATGCTTTTCTGTCAGCCATCATTCATCTTTAAAATCCAGTCTTCTGCTGTTGGAGGTGCTCTTCTGTCTGTTGCTTTGTGCGTCTCATCAGTTCATCAGCATAAAGATGTGAGTGAATGCCTCTTATATCCTCGTGTTAATGTGGAATCATAAAAGGATTTGCAGGTGATGCCACCTCGTATGTAACACGGTCACGTTCCCAAAGACATCTGACATCTCTTCAGTGATGTTTACTTCAACCGGGGTTTGATTTCTTCCGGAGGCTTCGACATCGACGGCAGTAAAGCGTCTCTGCCTGCTGTAAAAACACCAGGTTTCCTGTGAGGGAGACTTCTCCTTTGGAGAAAACTTCTGCGAGGCATCCTGACGCAAAAGCAGCCAATAAAAAGTTTGTACCACGAGGGATCACCTTTACAGCAGAGGTACAAACACAATGCAGCTCAATGAAGATGAACGTTGCGTCCTGTGATTTCTTTCTTCTTCCGTCAGCAGCTTTCAGTGAACTTAAAAAGAAGTGTGAACTTTCCCCTCTCACCCTTCAGAATTAGATTTTTTTGTTTAACACTCTACCTGTTATTGTTTACGGGTCGGCTCATGTCGACTTTGATGGTTAGCGTTTCCTCCGTTACGACGGCCATGTTGTTGGGTTTCTGATCGCTCCACCCTCGCTGCCTCTGCCGGGGCATTTTAGGGTCCAGGATGTTCCTCTGCAGGTGCCGCTCTTCCTCCGGCCAGTCGGGCTCCGCGTCGACGGGGTCCTCGTTAACGTCTCCCCTGAAGGGTCGGTACCCCGGTCTTTGCTCTTCGTGAGGAAGATCTTGGTATCCTTGTGAGGACGGCTGAACGCGTGGTTGAGTCCTGGGCGGTCCGGTTCTTCCACCCTGACCGCGGCTGAACTGCCCTCTCGCTGGCTGAGACCCACCGTTCCCCCGGTGGTTCACGGGACCCTCTCGATTACCGTATCTCACGGGGTTCGGTCTCTCTTGCGGCGCGGGGTTCCTCCTAGTTTCATGATAGTTGGGGTCCCTCCAGTTATCTTGGCGTCCTCTTGCATCTTCCCGATCATCCAACCTGCTGTCCGGCGTCCTGAAACGCTCCTGAGACGAGCTCACCTGACGGGGACTCCTCTGACGATCAAAGTCGGGGTCGAGATCTCTGCGATCGTCAAATTGTTCCCACCGTGGCGGCTCCTTGCTGTCGGCGATGCCGTGATCGTGTTCAACGACGAGCGGTCCAGAGTGCCGAGTGTCTCCTCCAAACCTACCTCTGGGTGAGTCCACCCCAAAGTCCTCCTCATTCCTGTACCTGTGACAGCATAAGAGGAGGTGACATGGTTCAACAATTATTCATGCTCATTATTCAACTTCACATCTGGTTTTAAATGTTCATTAGCTTTGGACACAACAAGTCTACATCAAATATCTGATTTAGGTATTTATCGACAACAGAAGACATGCAGATGTTCTCTAAAGAATCAGAAGAAGTTGAAAGCAGGAAGAGTTTAAGCCATGCAGACGACTAGTTAGAAAAAAGGTGTGATGACAAGCAATGAGCAATTTTTCGCTATGGGAAAATTAGAAAGATGAGAATCCTCTGCATTCTTCGTTTCCTTTTCGACAGTGCTGCAAAGCATTTTGCTTAAAATTTACCCAAGGTGAGTGGCGTCATCCATTTCTCTCCTTTGCCTTTTAAAGGTGGGGTTCCTCTCCTGATGGGAGTCCTCTCTTCGTCTGTCTCTGTAAGGACCCTGTGCAGGCTTCCTTCCTCTTTCCCTACCTGCTCCCCCTCTTTGGTCCTCCGACCTCCCACTGGGACTGAGGTCCCTGAACCTCCCTCGACCTCGGCCCTGCTCCTCTCTCCTCGAGCTGATCCCCGGCTCTCTCTGTTGGTGGTCCGGGTGAGGCCTCGGCGTCAGCGGCAATTTTTCCCTCGCCAACCTCGGAGGCGACTGAAGGAACCTCTCCCTGTTTTCATATCTCTGGAAGAGCTCTCTAAACCCTCCTCTGCGTCTTCCTCCACCCCCTCCTCCTCCTCCATCATCATGCAGTGGGGAAAGCCTTCGGTCTTCATCAAAGCTCGTCACACTATGACGTGGCGACGGCCTCTGGCGGTAAAACTCCTCCTGGTTCGGATGGCGTTGATGCCCAAAGTGACGGTCGTCTGGGAAAGGAGAGGTTCTCCTCGGGGCTTCAGGGTGCATGTCTTCCCTGACGTAGTTCCAGTGCTCTTCAGGATCTTCTCGGGAGCGGTGGCTCCTCTGCGACGGATTCCCGTCGAGTTCTGCAACGACTTTGTGAGGATCAAAGTCTGGTTCCTCCCACGGGAACCTCCTAAAAGAGTAAACGTTGAAAAAGTCATGTCACAACCTCAGTAAGACATAAATCAAGTCATTCATTTATGTACACATAGGTAGAAATTAATACGTTTTAACTCGTATATAAAAATGAAATAATGTTGATGCAATTACCTGTAACGTGGTGATCTGGACCGTGGTCTTGACATTTGTCAACCTTTAAGGAAAGGAGAGTTTTTAGTTTAACCTGCCAATTGAGAGCATGACAGCTTGTCTTTCTGATCCACATTTACAGTTAATTGCACAAAATAATATTAAGCTGGGTGCAGATTGAGTGGGTTAATTCTGGTCGCAATAATAATACAACCAAAGCTTAATTATGGATGTTAACCTAACTTAAAATGTAAACTATTAAAGTTATTGTTCTTTATTTGTTGACAAACTTAGCCGTTAGCAGCTAACTTTGCAGACGCACACAAGCTAACTTTAGCCACAAGCTCTATTGAGTTTAGATGGACATCAAGCTAACGTTTAGCTTGCTAACGCTAAAGCTAGCTAGCAGCTAACATTACTTAATCAGTTGTCTTACCTTCGTCCTCGTCGCGCGCCAGGCTACCGCGGCTAACGTTAGCTAAAGCGATGACAAATACGGCAATAACACACGATATAACCGTTTGTACTTTCGGAATAAAAAGCCTATTTATTGCCAGATTTAACCCCAAAGTTAAAGCTAAATGTGCTGTGTTTTTCCCATTAAAGTCTGCAAGAAAATGGCTGTAGTCGATCCTCAAACTGCCGAGAAACTGTACGGGTCCGGCACTTCCGCCACGGTCTTTTCAGAATAAAACTATTAGGTGTGAAAATCCACATTTGAGCATAAAAAAAACCACATCACGCTATTAAATGGAAAAATGTGTAAATATGAATTAATAGTAATATATTTAGAGAGTTTCTTCTGTTATAACTGTTCAGTATCAATTACAAAATACTGTACTCACATTACTCTGAAAAGGTAATTTGCTGCCCTGCCATTGGCTAAGAATGAACCCCCATTTCTCAGTCTTTTATGATTATTTGCATAAATATACAAACGTTGTGGTTATTTGCCAACATTATTATTCAAACTGCTCTTGTGTTCAGATAACACATCCGATGTGTAAGATTCTACCAGAAAAAGGATGTAAATGATGGAAGGAAACATTATCAATTTAAGCCCATAGTCTTGAAATAGTGAGTAAAATGTTTGATTTATGTCATAATTCTGTTTTAGTTTTTCCTGGCTGAAACAGCGATGTGTTCCCAAACATTTATAATTACTCAATTATGTAAAGCACGCCGAGCGGCTACGGAATCCCGTAAACAATAATATATACAAAATAGGTGTTTTGAGCTACAACATATAAAAGTTAATTTACCTTTAGTAAAGGTCATTAGTTGAGTCTCAAGGTTTGTTAGATGTGTTAATGCAGAACGTGAGACTGGACGGCGAATTAGTAGGAAAATATGTGTTGGTGTTGGCTTTGATGGTGTTGCCATTCTCTCCCTAGGCTGGTCTTGAATGCGTTGACTGAGGAGGCACTAACTGTGACTTGACTCAGGCTGTTCCATACTGGTGTTGTGCTAGGGTTAGGGTTAGGGTTAGGGTTAGGGTTAGGGTTAGGGGCTAGGGTTAATGACAAACAAAACTGCACAATGGCCACGAGACTTCAAAATAACCGAAACCAGCACCCGACAGTCACAGGTAGCTACAGCATTAACACATAGAAGTCCTTGACGCTTGATGTCGAGACTTATTCATTTTATAGTAAATACAGTAACAGTGATGTCATTTATAAGAGACACGCGTAGATCTGCGTGGTACGGATCATATGCTGAATCAACGGAAGTCAGAATGGCACCTGCTCAGTAAATAAACGCTGTATGTGTAGTTGGAGACTGAGACTACGTGTGAGAATTATTAATGCTGGTGGTCAGGGCGTAAGTAAAGAGAGATTATAATAGTTGGGCCGTTCATCAAACATTTACAAAAGTCCTCTTTATCCGATCCTTCCACCACCAGAGGCTCATAGAGGTTTACACAGGGTCTTAATAGGGAGTCATGTGTAATGTTCCAGTCTTACTGTTCTGTTTGGACGTCCCGGGACAGGCGACCCCTCCTGCTCACAGACTGAAACCAGCGGTGCAGAACATTTAGAAAAGGTTCCTCTGCTTTACTTACCTTCAGGATGAGCTCATGCGCGTTCAGTCTGTGAGAGAAGACAAAGCCCCCCCTGATGGCTCGCCAAATGTTGTGTTTTTTCCTCTGTCGATGATCGGTGGCCTGGACTGTGAAGTTGATTTAACCTCAATATCTAAAAGCTGGTTTAATACTTAGTTGCTATCTGACTCGTGCATTACACAGAATACAAGCAAACCGAGTTGTCCGGACTCAACTGACTAGAACAAAGAATTGTAACTTACTTTATAACTTCGCCACCCCCCATTCATGATGACCCCCCCCCCCCTCTTACTCATCAGCTCTCAATGTTCCTCTAAACAGTCATTTCGTTCATCAGGAATACAGTAGGGATTCATAACGGTTTTTCGGATCCCGTTTCCCCGGGGCGTGTGGGACAGCTGGACCGATGAGATGTACTGTGGTTCACTAATTAATCAATCTCATGAGGGACACCTGTCAGAGGATCCTAGTGGTCCTTGTTCCTCGTCATAATAACTCTCAACAGGAATGCAGGCCAGTGTCCAGTATCTATGCATCTACTATGTACGGGCCTATGTGCTGCTTGGATTTTAGCTTTAAATCTTTCCCCGGCTTTGTCTCAGTTCCCCCCCCCCCCCCTCCTTCTTCTTAATTCATGCTCCTGCCAAACTTCCGAAGGTCATAGTGACCCAAGATGCGCCGGACGGTCTGGTCCTGGCGCCTATACACAAAGGACATCCTGTTTCCTGAAATACATGAACCATGTGAGTAATCCTATGTCTGTGACTATATGACTCTGCAGGGGCATGAACTGAGTTTGATACCAAAGAGTATAAATGAAAGATTATAAACTCAGAACCAAAAGAATATGGTTGTAAACGCATCCATTCTACAGATAGATGAATAAACACATATGATAACCCTGGAGCAAATAACATAGTGGCAAACGCATACATGTTTCCTCCCTCAATAACTATTAACCATTTTTATTTTGACAGCTGAATATTCAGTTCCTAATAGTATGTAAATATGATAAACGTTGTAATATCTTCAGATCAATACATCTGAGCAGGAATCTCAAGTAAAAAAACAAACAATGATTCAACTTTTGCAGATCAGTTTTAATTTCAGTGCAGCATAAAGTCGACACACAGTGAGATATAATGATAAATAAAAGTGGCTGCGTTAAGCTCTACACTACATTTCATACGTCCCTCGTTACGAATGTCAAAGATCAAACATCTCATACAGTTTTGAATCTTTACCGTCTCCCTTCATGTCCTCACTCCAAAGTGTCTGTTCGCCATTTTTATACGATTATTTATTATTCATCCAGCTCACCGACACGAATGGCTTGATGAAGTTTATTGTTCTTTTTCAGCAGTTATCCATGCACCACATCTACTATGATATATTCCACCAAGCTGCAGTGTCACAGAGTTAAATAATATTGTGTCCTTTATTATTATCTTTTACTTCATGTACAAGGGGGAACCTGGAGACCGATGAGCTTCAGCAGAATCTGGAGGAACAACGAGCTGACACAGCGAGAGAAGGAACGTGACACAATGAGCTGAAGGTTGCAGCAGTGACGAGAAAACACGTTGCATTTCCCCTCAACGTGGCACCTCGGAGCAGCAGCAGAGCCGCTTTTCCACAACAAGAGCTTCCTTTGCACCCGTCCCTGTGGAAGGTTGATTTATAACGGCATGAAGAAGAGTTTAAATATACTCCGCGTTGTACTTTAAGGCTGATTCAAGTGTTTTTGGACTGCTCTGAGGCAGAACAATCACATAGATGAAAGTTTAAAAGCACTAAAGGAATGTTAATAGTCGTCACCAGGATGGCGTACATGGCACCGGACCACATGATGTCACTGAACAGTCGGACTGTTGGGATTTTTAAAGGCTGACTCACGCATCCTGTTGACAATTTATTAGCCCAAAAAACGGAATAAATTACATTGAAAAAGAAATGTGTAGAGTTTGGTTGGTGGCTGGTCACAGACACTAAAGGAATTAAATGTTCTGCACCAGAATACCTGGTCCCAGACCATAATGTAGTGTCTGGCCTGGCTATTGGCCCTGATCCTCCACACGGTACACCTGGAGGCCTTTGTGGCCCCCGGCTGGTCATCCGACCTGATCTACCTGAACAGGTGCAGCTGTGAATCAAACACAGACTTTCCTTAAGGGGGGGGTGTTTGTAGTTCTTGTTTCAGGGTCTTTTTTAGTGGAAAAGAGGCTTTTAAAACAGCTAAAGTGTCACATGCTGGGTGACACACGGAGGACGGGGCTACAGAGGTTTAAGGCCTCAGAGGTGATGAGAAAGGTGGAGACGGCTGTTTAACACCAGACTCTGTTCTGAATGGCGAGGTATATTTAAGCTGTGGGGGGGGGGGGGGTACAAGCGTCTTCAGAGCAGTGAAACACACGACTTCTGTGAGTGCACACTATTAAACTGCAGCTGTAGCGTGGTGACAGTCAGTGCCAGACAAATACACAACACACTGTGTCAACATGTACCTCCACCTGCAGGTGGAAACGCAGGACGTGTTCATCTCGTCCTCGCTGTGGATCGTCCATCGATCGAAGGACGAGCAGCAGGAAGAAACTGAAGCCAAAGCGACAGGCGAAGTGTTTCTGGGTTATAGTATAGTCGTTGATGGTGAGTTTCTTTACAGCAGACTGAGGGGTTTGTCGTTACGTAGGAGCAGAGCCGATCAGAGTTTAAATAAACACACAGGAACCATCAGACACACAGAGGGAGAGACTCCCACACACTGTTCAAGTACACGACTACGACCATTAACAGCTCAACTATAGTTCCTCACTGGAGACGCTACACGGGATTCACACAACAGTGTCTGTTTTTTTTCTTTTACTGCCTCCCCTCCAGATAAACTGCTACAGAGGCCGACTCCTCCGCCCGTCAGGTCTATTTACAGAGTTCTACAAAAAGCAGGCATGAGAGAGGTTAAAGCGGGCGATACCTTTGAGTTATATTTTGTGGCAGTGCAGCTGGGCAACACCAACAGATGAGACGAGGAGCAGATGGATGTCTGGAGTCTGGGAATTTTGTGATGCAAAAAAATATGTTTTCTATTGAGTTCTATTGATGCACATAATTAAACAATTTATAGCCCAACAACTAAATTATATCAGAAAAACTAATAATATTGACTGTTCCTCAGCAGAATGACACCAGACCATAATGTAGGGAGGTACTGTAAAGTGTATTAAATATATATATATAACTTATATAAATAATAAGTTGGGTTGATGGCTGATCATTAACACTAAAGGAATTTAGTATTCTTCCCCAGAATGATGCGTGCAGATTTAATCTGACGCTGAACTTTAATCCTCATAAGTTGTATAAGTGTTTACAGTGGTTTGACAACATGCAACAGCTTCCTTCTCTGTCACATACACCACGTCATTACATACACTTCACATTATTTGCATGATTTCTGTGTTTGTGAGAGTCTAAACTGCCCATTTGCACCGCCTCAAAATGTGTCCAGAAGCTTAACTGTTACGCGAGGTTTTGGTGATACAGATGTGAGATCAGTTGTTCGGCGTTCGTTCCTCGTGGAGATGTTGATTGTTGCTGCTGCTGCAGAGAGAAGCGGTCGGCCTCTTGGTCTGTTCGTCCTGTTTCGACAGAAACCGGCCGGCTCCTGAGAGAGAGAGAGAGAGAGAGAATATAAACCCGCTCAAACCTGTTTGTGTTTTTAATCTGTGATGTATTTATGACTCACTAAAACCCGTCACAGACGTGTATTTATGTCCGACTCAGCGAAATGTGACTTCATGCACAATATTCTATCTGATAATATTATTTAAAACTTTAGTTCAATGCAACTTTTATGAATTACTGCAGACACTGAGATCAACAACCCGGTGCTGGAAGAGCTTCAAACAGCTGGTTGATAAGAGGCGGCGGGTCTCTACCTGGCTACTGGACGTCCAGTTTGCTCGGCCCGATGCTGTGGATGAGCTGAGAGGATTCAGAGGCGGCGCTGTACGCTTGAATCAGCAGGTTCTTGTTGAGGTCGTCGACCCCGCTGCTGGCCTGCAGTTTGGGGTAAGCGGGCGTCTCGCTGACCTGTTGCTGTCCTCGGCCGTGGGCCTCCAGGTCCATCAGGTGCTCCAGGGTGCAGCCCTCCGTCCCCTCTGTGAGCGGGGAAAACTCATGAGCGCTGGGCTGCTCGTCCCTGGACACTGGACTGATGGAGACAGATGGAGAACTTCAAGACACAATGATGACAGAGACAGGATATCTCATTAATTCATTTTACACACAGGTTTCTTCATGAAGAGATGTGCAACATGAGATCGGGATGAAAGCTGTCTCCATGTTTGTGTATTCTTTTTTAGAAATTCTTCCTTCATCTCAGAAACCCGAAACACAACTTTGTCTGTTTGGTGAGCAGGCGGTAACCTCCGGTTCTGCAGTGAAGCCAAAGCTTCATGTGTTAAAGCTGCATTCTCTCTAGTATCCACCAGGGGGCGACTCCTCTGGTTGTATAGAAGTCTATGAGAAAATGACTCTACTTCTCTCTTGATTTATTACCTCAGTAAACATTGTAAACATGAGTTTATGGTCTCAATCTCTAGTTTCAAGTCTTCTTCAATACAGCATGATGTTCATTTAGTACATTATGGTCCATTTAGAGTCAAACAGACCATAAAGCAGGGGATGCTTTAGGGCGGGGCTACACGGTGATTGACAGGTCTCTACCAGAGACATATACGGTGTCTCTACGTTACTCCTCCTCAGTCCACATATGGTCACTTCCTGTTCACTGGTTGCAAAAAAAGCCCAATATGCCGACAGCCGTAAAGATGGCGACGGCGAAATCACCGAACTCGAGGCTTCAAAAACATCCACAAACCAACGAGTGACGTCACGATGACTGCGTCCACTTCTTACAGTCAGTGGACGAGCAGCATGTGATGACAATGAAATGCAAGACTGGATAAAGAAAGTCTGATTGGTACGTGGGGAGTCACCTCAATGCAGACGGAGACGACACCTAGGAAGACACGTGGGACAAACAGAGACAAACGAAGACGTCTCACCTGACGTCCATGGACTGGACTCCGTCAGACAGCTCCTCCACAAAGCCCTTATTCTCCAGGGGTCCCAGCATGATGATGGGGGCTTCGGCTGGAGTCGGGACGTCCTCCTCCGACGGGACCGCCGCCTCCGGCCTCAAGTCAGACGCTGCAAACACACAGTGTCCTTTAAAAAGTCACGCTTCTCTGGGAAGATTAAACGGTGGAACGTTATTAGAGAGGAGACGTAGAAGGCCTGATTCAGGAATCTCTGACACGAGAAGCTTCCTAAAGAAGGACAGAAACAAGTTCGGACAAATAGAGAAGAGATAAATAATAAGAGATATATAAAATAAAAGAGCAATCAAACTCAAAACTACAGTTGAAGTGATGAATGATATATTCTGATGTTATGTGCAGTCAGTAACTGGCTGCTTGTTTGTCACAGATTCAATAAAACAAGTGAAGCAGCAGTTTCGTTGTTGAGACATTTCTTGATTATTTATTTGTCCGGTTTGATGAGTCTCTCCAGCTCTGAGCTGATAACAAGCAGCTGCAGCGTGAAGCCTCTTTGGGGTTCAGAGAGTTTACTCCTGCTGCTGTGTGCTCGGTGTGGCTCTCCTTTAAAGCACCAGGAGGCGCTGTCCTCCCGCCTGTGTAGCACTGCTGACTCACACTGCAGCTGAGACGCTTTCATTAAAGAGAAAACAAATCATGCTAATTATGTAAGAAAAGTTCACATCCAATTAAAACAACAACAACACGTGGTGAAGATGGATTGAATGAGTCTTGAAATGAGCAAGAGAACAATAAATAAAGACAAAATAACTCAATATATCAGGGAGCTTGTTAGTCTCCAGGAGGGAGTTTTTAGTCCTTTTAACCTTAAAGATATCATCTTATATGTAAATCCAGATGATGGCGCGCTTAAACAACATTTTATATGTCAAACGTTTCATTCATAAACAGAAAGTTTGAACCTTTTCTCTTAGTCTGAACAAAAAAGTGGAAACTGAAGGAACCTTTGTT
>NW_027466520.1:602500-612500 GCF_050575085.1 Anarhichas minor | reverse complement strand
GGGAGTGTGTGTGTGTGTGTGTCCAAACCAGACAGTCATTAGCCACACAGGAGAAGTGGAAATGCTGAATGTAAACTGTGAACTATTGATGAAAACGAACCAATGTTTCTCTCTCTGTACACACCAACAGTTACACACAAATACACAAATACACACACAAAACTACACAAATATACACACAAATAGACAAAGTAGTTAATAAACATAGAGTTGGTGTTGGAGCTCACAGATTTGTTCGTCTTAAAGCAATAAATTCATTCATTGTCTGGATTTCATTCATGTTTATTTTGAACTGGTGAAGCTGCTGAATTTACAACTTGTGTGAAGTATTAACATTTAGATTTGTTCTTATTAAATGTCTCACTGTGTACATCATGTGACTCATGTTCATGGAAAGTGTAAAATTGATCTTTGTAATACGCAGTTGGTTTTGAAAATCCCATCATCGTGGGAGTCAGTGAAGTAACCACATGAGGTCATATTAGTAGAGCAGTAATTGATCATAATATATATAATATATATATATATATATATATATATATATATATATATATATATATATATATTATATGTCTCACTGCATGTTTTAGAAGCTCAAACTGTGAATTTCTTCAGCAGGTTTAAAGTAATAAAAAGAATAATAATCACAGAACTTCTGTCTGATTCATCGCCTGTCAACTTAAAAATACAGTAAAATATATTTATATTTATATTTATATATATATATATATATATATATATATATATATATATAAATAAATATCAGAAAACATGAGGATTTGATTTACATTATCTGTCCTCAGTTTAACAAACTTTCATTTTTATATCAAACCGACTTGAGAGATGATGGAATGAGCCAGAAACAAGACATGTTATGTTAACATCACTCAGACGTTAACTTGATTTTATCGCAGTGAGAATCTTCGAAACAATTCAAAACTTTTTAACAGGATTTTAAAAACTTCCTGGCTCTATAATCTGATTATTATCCGATTGTTTCCACGCTTCTCCAGATTTACTTACAAGTGACGCTAATCTGTCGCATTTATGAAACTAGACTGCGTATTAACGGAGAACCCTGAAACACCTCATTAAGAGATGAAGCACCTGTGTGGACCCGACACTAACATCTCTGCAGACAGGAAGCGTTTGTAGCTGAGGCCTGTTCACAACCTTTAACTGCATCTCTAAACACAGACGTTCATGCTGTGTTTGCACGTGAAACATGTTTCGGCATTTACTCAAATGAAAGAGGAAATATATTGAGAGAAGAAGATTTTACCAGCGACGCTGCAATGACTTGATCAGCAGACACAGAACATAAACACACTCCAGGGTGATAAACAAAGACATGCCAAACAGAGGACAAGCTGCAGGTGAGACAGGAAGTGTGGGGGGGGGGGCGGTATGAGCGTGGCACACACAGAGTCATGTGATCTGTACCGTTATGGGATTGTTGGGCGCTGGAAGCAGCAGGAAGCTCATTGGGCAGAGCGGAGCCAATGGCATGGCAGGGCGGGGTCTTAGGGTTACCTGGGCAGCAGGTGAAGCAAAAGCAAAGCGTTACACACACACACACACACACACACACACACACACACACGTACACCTGCGTCACTGACACACAGCGACAGAAACATCTGAGACCCGACACACTCCACCACACGAGATCCCCAGCAGGAAGTGACACGTCAAACCCTCGTTATGCCATCGTGACTGTTTCCTCCCAACATGCAGGAGCATCGTGCGATAACACACAGATACAAAGTGTCAACGCCGCCTTCAAAGGGAACTTGTGAGGTCGTGTTTTCAACACGGGACGTCTGCACCACATGCTGTTACTGGATGAAACCAGTCAGTCCATCACAATCTGCAAAGAGCATGAATGTCTGCACCAAAAATTGCATCTGACAGTTGTGGAGACATTTCTCTCTGAACCACAAATGTCTCACGGTGTCGCTCGAGGAAAAGGATTCATCCTCAGGGAACCACGAATCAATCCAGCAGCTACTGAGCTCAGTCTGGGAGGTCTGTTTCAAATACAGGGCTGGTTCTCTTCTGCAGAAACTATTTGAAAATGTGCAGTTCCAGCAAAACAAACACAGAAAATAATCTGTGGGCTCTGACATTTTTAGAAACATCCTCATATATCACACAACAAATCCTCCTGTTGGAAGAATCATCTTACTCCCCACTGCCTATACCTTATATGTTCAGTATCAGATTGTTTCGGCTCTTTTTGACGCTATATAATGTTGAAATGATCCTTTTTTGAATGGCTGTACCACACGTAGATAATAGACGTTCATCCTGACGTCCTGATTTGGGATCAAAACAAAGCTCAGCTCAGTGGTCTGAACACTGACGGACATAAAACAGGATGTTCTGAATGAGGCCTGATTCTGAATGGAGCATTAAGACGTGTGAGATATGCCGATATAAATCAGGTTTTAGGAGCATTCTTTGGACACGTATTGAGCGTATTCAGAATATGCACCTGAATCGGGCTTTTTACCACATTTTTGCTTGTTTTGCGGCATAAAAAGAAAAGCTTGAAAACTTCAAAATAAACCGGGTAAAGACAGGTTTTTATTTAGATTTTTAAGTGGACTACACTGGACCCAGAGAGAAATACGCAGCACACACACAGACACACACACAGACACACACACACACACACACACACACACACACACACACACACACACACACACTTTAGTGAGTCCCTGTCCTTTAATCGAGTGGAGCTGTAAGATGAGATTCTGCTGTTTTCTGCTGCAGTGAGCGTTCTCTGCTGGAGGCCCCGACAGATCCCAGATCAGCCTCTCTGTCAAACCGGGGCCGCGGACAGACGAGCTGCTGGGTGGACCCTGATCCCGGGTCAGTGCCTGGACGGCTGGGCGTGATTGGGTGAATAATTAATGGCGTTATGAACGCACCTGCAGGACGTAGAGCGCAGCTAAAAGAGACGAGGACGATGTGAGAGAGACAGAGGAGAGAGACAGAGAGAGACAGAGAGAGAGAGAGAGAGAGAGAGAGACAGAGAGAGACAGAGAGAGAGAGAGAGAGAGAGAGAGAGAGAGAGAGAGACAGAGAGAGAGAGAGAGAGAGAGAGAGACAGAGGAGAGAGAGAGAGAGAGACAGAGGAGAGAGAGACAGAGAGAGAGAGACAGAGAGAGACAGAGAGAGAGAGACAGAGAGAGACAGAGAGAGAGAGAGAGAGAGAGAGAGACAGAGAGAGAGAGACAGAGAGAGAGAGAGAGAGACAGAGAGAGAGAGACAGAGAGAGAGAGAGAGAGAGAGAGAGAGAGACATTGCCTCATGTCGCACTCCGTCTCTGTTTATGTCAGCGGCGGCCATGGTGCCTTCAAGGTTAGACGTGTAACTCCTCTGAGAACTGGAGCTCCCTCCCAGAATAAAACACAACAGAGCTACAACACACACATAAACACACACATGCAAACACACACACCTGTAGCTGATTTTTAAACCAAAACCACCAGCTAACACCAGTGTGTCTGAGTACACACACACACACACACACACAGAGCCTCTCCTAACCCTGATGAGACAAAGCAGCTCCTGCATTGCAGCCTCCACACCCTTTTCCTGTCCACTGCCCTTCTCCTTTCTCCACCTCCATCTCCATCCCTTCTCCTCCCATCCTCTTCTTTATATCCTCCATCACACCTCCTCCTCCGCTGCTCTGTCGTCTCCACCCTTTCATCCCCCCATCCCCCCATCCCCCCATCACTGACATCATCGCCATCACTCTCCACCATCAATAAAGGCCCGTGTTACTCACCCTCCACTCCGTCAGGCGGTCCTCCCCATGTCCATCGTTTAGGCCTGTTATCCAGATGCTCTCCTCCTCCTCCTCCTCCTCCTCGTCTCTCGGTGCCTCCTCCTCTCCGGCGGACCAGGGCCTCCAGCCTCTCCTGCTCGTTGCGTTCGGAGATGGGGAAGAACAGAGACTCTCTTACCGACCCGTCGCTGCGGCGACGGGTACCCGGCGAAGCGCAAGAAGACGGCTGCGCCATGGTTACCGCATGAAGCAGCCTCGCCCCTCCGTCCTCCATCAGTGACACACTCATACAGCTCTGATGTCTCTCTACCGCTCTCTCTCTCTCTCAGTGGTACAGAACACACTGAGACCTCTCTCTGTCTCTCTCTAGGTAACACTGACTCCCCCTATCTTCCTCTCCTCCCTCACACAATGTTCACCCCTCCCTCTCTCCGTCTGTCTCTCTCTCTGTCGCTCTCTCTCGCCTCTCTCTCTCGCTCTCTCCCTTTCTCTCTTTCTCAATTTCAATTCAATTAAATTAAATTTGCTTTATTGGCATGAACGTTTAGAAACGGTATTGCCAAAGCATCAAAGAATTAAACATACAATAATATCAATACACAATAACATCATCTCCCTTTCTCTCTCTCTCTCTCTCTCTCTGTCTCTCTCTCTCTTTCTCTCTCACTCTCTCCCTTTCTCTCTCTCTCTCTCTCTCTGTCTCTCTCTCTCACAGAGCAGTTTAGTCAGATGGGAGGTACCAGAATGCAACCCGTCACAACCCCCACCTACATGCATGAACACACACACACACTCACACACACACATCCATGAACACACACACACTCACACACACACACACACACACATCCATGAACACACACACACTCACACGCACACACACACACACATGCATGAACACACACACTCACACACATGCATGCACTCACACACACATACACACACACAGACTGGGTGGATTGGATATTGATCCTGGTTGCATTGGTTTTTATCTCCTTCACTCTCTCTACCTTCTTCTGCCTCGTCTCTACACACACACACACACACACACACACACACACACACACACAGTATAATCTACTGTGAAATACACACAAAAGTACATAAAAACACAACAACAATACAGTATTCTTCATATGGTTCAAATGAATTGTTCTTTTCAAACTAAGTGAGAGATAATAAATGAACTGAATGTGTTTTTCTCCTCCTCTAACTCCTGCCTTTAGATTCAGGCTCTCATTGTTTATTAGAGTCTATTATTCAAACAGGTTTATTAATATCAGATAATTAAAGAGACTTCATGGGTTGCAGGGTCTCTGCAGGGTTCATCGAGTTACATCAATGCCACATAACAGGGAATTAAACCTGTTTCATGAACAAACTGTAATAATTCAGAGTAACGATAGGATTCATCAAATGAGTGCATCCTGCACCCAGAGAAATGGATGTTTGGATTAAGTGTTTATTTTTAATAGAGACTAATTGGAAAGCTTTTTAAGACTTTTCCAGCGCTGAAGATCTTCTGTATTCTGTATTATTATCTGCATGGTGACGTCTCCTCCTTCTTGGCTTCAGAGCTGGATGTCGATCAATTCCTCTGTAAATAACCGACTGTCTCGCTGAGTGCAGTGACAGCTGACCTCTGACCTGAGACCTGAGACGTGTTGACGGAGAGAAGAAGAATAAATGTGGGTTTCTTTGGGATCTTTGTATTATTTGTTTCTTGATTTGTTTATTTAGAGACGACTCTCTTTCTCTTCCTGCTTTCTATCAACAACCACATCCCGCTCTGGTTCTTCAACGTCCACTAATGTGGTGATGTTAGTGAGCAGAGAGCAGTTTAATATACTGTTTACGCCCGGTAGAAAGCTGATACACATATATATAATATATATAAATATATATATATATATATATATATATATATTTGCTGGAGGTGCATGCAGAGTCACGCACAGACTGCAAAGAGGGAGGAGCTCAGAGTGAAGAAGAGGGAAGAGAGACAGCAGAAATGTAAGATGAAGGGGGGATGGTGGACAGAGACTCAGATGTACTGAAGATATAGATCAGAGAAGAAGAGCGGACTCATTCTCTGTTTATTCTGCACACAATTCTGAATTTATATGAGAACGTTTTGGTATTTAATGTGTGATTTATTCTATTTAAAGGCGTTTGGTAACATTAATTACAAGATATATAAAAGTCATAGTGGAGTCGTTCCCGTCTGAGGTATCAGAGCCGACCTGCAGTACTAAGACAGACAACAAGCAGGAACCAACGAGCTCTCTGACAACTACAGACGAGCAGCACGCTACAGATCAACCAATGGATCCACAGATCAACAACAGCTACACAACAGAGCTAACGGCTAACGGCTAACGCTAGGGTGCGTTCAGGCTCTGTGCAGTACAGATGAAGGTGAATCATAACGTTATCATGATGCGTTCAAATGTAATCTTGTAAAATGTAGTTTTTGGTGAATAAATAGTTGTTTGAAGGAGATGTTTTCACAGCAACATGAAATATAAAATAGATAAATTGATTTACAATCATCAGCAAAGTTCAATGCCTGCTTCTTTGAGGAGAGCATATTCAATTGCATGTTTTGTGCATTAATTTATTATAATAAATGTCCAAATCCTTGTTGAGTTCTTCTTTTTTTCTACATTTTCCATTTCGTACAAGTCGAGACCTGCAACCGCAAAATAAGATCAACAACTGAAAGGAGCTGTTTTACACGTGTAAACATGTTACAACAGTTCTTTGTTTTTAGGTTGAAATCAGAGAAAAGATGCTGTAAATGAAACTAAACTAAGTTGATCAAGAGAAGATTAATTAAAGACTATTTTTTAACATTTGCTTGTTCCAGCTTCTCAGTGCTGCTTCACTTTGTCATATGATAGTTAATCAATATGTTAATTTATATATTTGGGTTTTGGAATGCTGATCGGACAAAACAAGATATTTAAAAACACCAGAGAAAGTTTCTTTGTGTTCACTAACAAAACAATTAGTTTATTAATGCAGGAAATAATCATCAGATTAATTAATAATGACAATAATCGTTCGCTGCTGCTCTTCCACAATCACACAAGCACTATGCAGAGTACACACATGTATACTGAAGTACACAGAAGTACATAAAAGGTCCATGCTGTCTCTGCCATGGATCAACTGAATATTAATCCACAATAATTTATCAAATAAATAATGCCAAATATAATATATTTGGGGTTTGTGTTATTGATGAAACTAATATTGTGATGTCACGAGAGCTCTGGAAGATTGTGATTCATTATGTTTTCATACATTTTATAAAAACCTGCACCTCAAATAAGAAAGCTCTGAGAAACCTCTAGTAAAGTAATGCTTATAGTAAAACACTAAATCAACATTCAAATCACATGACTGTGTCCCTCATTAAAGCACATTGATTGTGTGGATTTATTTTCCTCTTTCAGAGGTGAAGTATGTGCTCGTCACAGCGACCGTCTGTTCCGGTAAACGGGACACGTGATACGCTGACGGTGATGTCATCGCCCCATGAGGCTGACCGATCATTATGTCATTAAGTTATGCATGTGAGTGTGTGGGGGGGGGGGTGTTAGCATGTAAACAGGGCCTTTAAATAAAAAAAGAGGGCGGTGAGCGGTGAACTCTCTGTTAACCCTTCACATGCTGCTTAGCAACTGATAATTCATGTTCTGGGGTGGAGCTGAAAGGGTTAATGCAGATAATTAGTGTTGGACGATAATAATATGAGTCAATGGTTCTCAGCCAAGTGATGCCCACTCATGAGTGTTAGTCATGCTTCAGGCTGCTGCTTTACTTCATGAAGAAAGAACTCTAACCAAGAACCAAACAATCTGATTTCACACAAAATCATCTTTTATTTTGAATGCTTTACTTCCAAAAACGCAAGTCACTTACACTCAATACTGTGGCTGAACTAAGAGGCAACCTCCTGCATTCTCTCTAGTGACCACCAGGGGGCGACTCCTCTGGTTGTATAGAAGTCTATGAGAAAATGACTCTACTTCTCTCTTGATTTATTACCTCAGTAAACATTGTAAACATGAGTTTATGGTCTCAATCTCTAGTTTCAAGTCTTCTTCAATACAGCATGATGTTCATTTAGTACATTATGGTCCATTTAGAGTCAAACAGACCATAAAGCAGGGGATGCTTTAGGGCGGGGCTACACAGTGATTGACAGGTCTCTACCAGAGACATATACGGCGTCTCTGCATCACTCCTCCTCAGTCCAGATATGGTCACTTCCTGTTCACTGGTTGCAAAAAGTCAAGATAGTGACGGACAAAACGCAGAACTCAAAGCTTCTAAACTTCAGTCCACAAACCAACGGGTGACGTCACATGACTACGTCCGCTTCTTACATTCAGTCTGAGGTCGATCTCCATAGACCTCGATGTTAAAACGACCAACTTAACAGCAGAAATAAACATGTTTACAGCCTGGTTCAATGAAAGATGTTGCTCTCTATAGCTAATGTCTCTGTTTATGACAACAGTAGGGAGGATGAATTTATATATAACTCACCCGTTTGAATTATATTAAGGATCAAAATTCAGCATAATTGAGGGCGTGGCCTCTGTGAATGCCAGATACCATGATGACTTTAGCAGTAGAGCAGCTGCTCCTGTCCACAGCAGAACATTACTTTGCTCCAGTGCTGGTACTCCATCTACTGTAGTACTACACTGTAGTACTACACTGACTAAGTAGAAGTACCTCAGACTACCACACTTCGAAACATGTCTACTGTCCCTTTAATGTGAAATAAATGTATTAATGTTGAAATGATGCACATAACACCTTAATTTAAAGGATTCAATCAAGAAAAAAAACAAAGAAAACAAAACTCAATGTAAGAAATAAGACATTTACAGATTGTAAAATTGTTTAAATCTGGACTTGCATTGTCAGGCTTGATTGTTGTTCTCTTCTACTTAGTATTTGTTATTTATTTGGTTTAGTTTGGTTTGGTTTTTGGTTGAGTTTTGTGTCACTTAGTTATTTTCAGTCATTTATTGTCTGGAAGATGAAAGAAACATTACAATAAAGTTTATATATATACTGATGAATAAAAGACCTTTAAAAGAAGGTTTTAATACTAGTTTAGGGCACCAAAACATTGACTGAGATCTATTGATATTGTTGTAATATATGTTGTTCTGTCAGGTTGCACACATTTACCTCATGGTGGTTGGTTGTGATGGTTTCCTGAGACATATTGAAAGGTTTTTGTGTGTGTGTGTGTGTGTGTGTGTGTGTGTGTGTGTGTGTGTGTGTGAGTATTGGGCAGGAGGTTAGACTCAGTGTCTAGTATCTATTTAAGTCTGCTGCAGAAATAAACCAGCCCAACTCTTCATGTTTCAGTTGAATGCACACAAGTGGTCGGCTGACAGGAAGTCGTTAGAGCTTCGGCATTAATTACTTGTTTCTCCCTCAAACTCTGGTTCGTCCCAACAACAACAACAGGAAACTCGATTATGGATCGACACGATTAATTCAGAGAGAGAGAGAGAGAGAGAGATGATGACTGGTGGAAAAGATGATCCAGTTTAAGTGTGAACGGCAGAGTGATGAAGAGGTGAGAGGAAGCATAACGATGTGGAGGTTATGCTGCATTCATGTCTATTCATAAATGAGTTGACACCTGCGGTGATGATTCAGTGTTGTTTATTGTAACGATGTTGAACGATCATAATCTTTTTACAATAATGTCAAACTAACTGTGAGTACAGTTTTAATTATTGGTTAATGCGTGATAATGGAACACATTTTTAATATTTCATACGGGATTATACAAACATTTTTGTGATATATATATTCTGTATATTGATAACTGAACACATTTGTATTATAATTGTTATGATTTTTATATTGATTATGTGGCAGCAAAGGTGACAAACATGAACTCGTTTACATTATAAATGTATCAAGTAAAGAAGCGGGTGGAGTTGGTTTCGGGTGCTTTAACAAACAGGGCTGAGTATTAATATGTATTTTAGTATTAATTATATGAAGTCAGAGGTCCGATCATGAGTCTGGTTTACTTCCTTTAGAAGGAAGTCTACACTTCATAACATCTGTTATTCTGACCTGCTTCTGCTTCCCGCTCACATTCTGGCATTTGTTTATTGTTTCTCGTTTATTTATTGTATATTTTCA
>NW_027466520.1:585000-597500 GCF_050575085.1 Anarhichas minor | reverse complement strand
AATCAATATAAATACATTGTTAAAAAAAGATGACGAGATGTCCGCGGTCACGGTGTCGGTGTGAATACTACGTGTTTCTTGAATAACACAGAAGGGAAAAAAAAAGAAAAAGAGAAGTGCATGATGTGAAATTTGCCATTTTTGTTATTAGAAGCAAAAAAAAAAAGTTAAAAAAAGGTGAAAATCTAGCAATACGTGCAGACATTGGCCCTGAATATGATGCTGTGATCAGCCTACTGTTGATCCTCCAACACACCGTGGTTCTAAAGCAGCGTCTCACTTTGTAGTCATGTCAACAAGAAACTCAAAAGGTTCTGGTGTCTTTTCTTTCCTCCTCTCTTGAACTCCTCAAAGAAAAACAACAACAAAGACGTCTACTGGTGGTTAGACTGGAATAGATTGAAACGTATTAACTGGACTGGATTGGCATAGGCTGATCTTAATAAAAAATAATCGTCATCGCTGCGGCGTATCGGCTCAAAATATTCCAACGGGAGCGTCTCTTAGTAAAATCCCACGTTCCTCCTCCAGGAGCAGGTCTTTAGATCTGGAACACAGAGAAAACAGGATTATTATATTATTATATAACTTCTATTCTGCTTCAGTTCAGACAACGTTTAGTTTGTCAGAACTTCTTTTAAAAGACAAGTTCATCTCTTAAAGTAAGCTTCATAAAAGTACTATAATAGACACCCAAGAAGAGCTAATTATGATATAAAAAAGACGCTTACATCATCAATGTCTTCATCATCGTCGCCAATGTCATCAAACTGGATGTCTTCATCGTCTCCGGGCCCGAAGGTGTCCGTCTCGTTGATTTTGGCTGCGAGAAGGAAGACGGAGGAGGTGATTGTTAGAAAAGGAAATACTATATACATACTATACACACGTACTATATACATACTATATACTACATAATGTTTCCACTACACAGTGAGGCTCTCTGCTGTTTAAAAGTCAGATACTTCACAGGTTTCACTTTCCTTTACGCATAAATTAAGGAAGTAAACAGCAGCAGTCTGGTGATCAAGCTTCAGACACACTTTACCTCGGTTTCCTCTATAAATATAAATACTATGAATATAAGTACTATGAATATAAGTACTATAAACACTGCGTTGGTTTGACTCACCGTGCTCGGGTAGCTCTCCGTACGCTTTCAAACTGCGAGCCTCGTCTGCGTTGTACTTGAGGATGACGTCGGCTTTGTTGTCCTGAAAACACAAGTCGAGGAGTTTTAGTGTTCGGCTTAAACTTGTTGCTGTTTTAGTGATAAAAATGAGCAAATAAATGAGATTTAAATGACGTAGAACTGTCAACAAGTTGGGTCGGCTGAAGATGAGTGTACCAACACCATGTTACACTGGTGAAAGACTGGGGTAAAATAATATTTAAATGTACAGGGATTATTAAAATGATAATCCTCAATATATTTTAGTCTTGGGCTTTTATTGTGAAAGGTAACAGAAGGAGTAAAGCGGTATGCGTTGCTGTTAAAGAGCGTCTTTTCCTAAATGACTAAATAACAGAAAGTACTTTGTGGCTGTTTGTGTTGTGATGCTCTGCTTACATTAAATATTTATATTTTTCATTTATTTTGCTCCTCTCGTCTGCGCAATGCATGATGGGACGTACTGCTCGGTTAGTGACCATCGGTTTGTACACTACTTTTCCCGCAATGCATTGTGGGATACTTTTGAGTCCGCTGTACATTCAGAACAGCGCTACAAAACGGTGAACTCACTACACGGAGAGAAGCAAGTGATTTAGAACACAACGAGTCCAATAAATTCAAGACATTTGTTCTTATTTCTTTCATTTCAGAGCTCAGAAACCCTAAAAAAGATGGCTGCTACAGAAACACGTCTGATCAACACACACCTGGTAATCTCTCAGCCCCACCAGGATGATGTCCGACGTGTTAATCCAAACCTACCGGGGGGGGGGGGGGGGGGGGACAAAACAGAGTGTCATACAGCAACACACTGCACTTTGTGACACACACACACAATTGAGAACACGCCGACTCAGCATTACATCGGGAGGTTTTCCTGTCGGAGGACGGTCGGGATGTTTCTACCTTTTTCCGGAGTTTTCCTCTGATGTGGCAAAGCCGCTTGGTTCCGTCGAAGCACATGGCCTCCAGACGTCCGTTACCCAGCATCTTAATCACCTGAGCGTATTCTGGAAGAGGAGAGAGGAGACGAGGGTTAATCCAAGGAGAGAGGAGACGTTCACATCACACAGGTGTTTCTGTTTCACCGAGACATCACGAGGAGGTCCTTACAGATAAAAAAAGAAGCCAAATATATGAAATAAAATACATATATAAATAGTTAATAACAAGGTTTTCCTGGTGTGTTTAATAGAGTCCTGCCTCAGTTGAAATAAAACACATTAATGTCTTAAATTATTACAGTTTTATGAAATATATTATACGCTTTAGTGGCATTGAATATAACTTAAAACATTATTAATGTTATTGGGGCAACGCTCGAGTGTCTGACAACTCATAAACCTTTTCTGTGACTGATTTAATAGAAAAGTGCAGGATGAAGGTTCTACTGTTGTATTTGTACAACTGAACAAAGGTATTAGTACAACAGTGAAGGAAGAGAAGGAGAGCTTTTGCATGAAACAAGCAAAAAGAGTACGCTTTAAATAAAAATACATATTTAGTCACATGACCAGCTGGACGTCTTTAGGCTTTTTGGGTGTTTGTTGTTTTTATTATCTGCTCTGGCTTTTCAAATTTTTTGTACAGACATGGTAGTAATAATAATAGCCCAAATATATGTAAAATTGCATATTTCTAATTAGAATATCTCCCACAAAGCCAGAGAAACATGCTCATGTCATCAGCTCACCGAACAAACTGCATTGACTAAATTAATTACACATGTTGTGAGATTTTATTATTCATCTCGTTTGCTACAACCTGCTGAATTTACCTCTATCAACTATTAGCCAAATCATTGTTTTATTCAACTATTGACTGATTGAGTGTTAAAACTTTATGTACTCGTGAAGATGTATCTGCCTTTCACAGATTTCTCGTGTAAATTACTGATCAGAATGATTTGATCAGCTAACAGGCATACCAAAGAGTTACTTCAGTTACTCGCTCCAGAGAACACATGGATCTTTAGTGAACCATCTTTGGTTAAACTTTTCTCTTCTGACCCCCAGACCAACTGAAACCAGAACTCACCCTGTCCGTCCTCTTTGAACACCAGCTCTCTCTTCTCAGACTCATTCTCGTTCTTTCCACGTCGCCGATTCTTTCCTCCCTTTCCTGTAAACAGACAGGAACTCATCAGTTAATGTATATTCATTCAGAGTTAATGGTGTTCATCAGTCAGCTCAAAGTTCCAGTTAAGTTTACTTCTTGCTGTGACAGTTTTTACACACTTCCTCCACAGATAAACAGTAAATACTCATCATCACAACATTCAATTAAATTCCAACGAGCAGTGGTTAAATGTAAACAAGGATATTTACTCAAGTACTGTAATTAACTACACATTTATATATCTATCTATATAAATACTATCAACAACAGGAGCTAACGTGTAAGTTACCTGCTAGTTTGCTAATCTAAGTGACATTTATAGAGACGTTACGTCCAAATTAGATCTTTAAAATGATTGTAATAACCTGGCTACCTTATGTTATCAGAGATTAATTTAGGAAAAATCTGAAGTCACGAGCCAGGGTGGGGTTTAAACAGCAACTAGCTTAGTTAGCTGGGTCAGCTAGTAGCAACTAGCTAGTTAGCTGTGTCAGCTAGTAACGGTATTAAACTACCATGTATGTTTGCGCCTGCTAGGCTAGCAGCTAGCTAAGTGTTTAAAAACATTAACTAGCCTAAACTAACTTTATTATTATCTCAGCCAAATTCATATTTAGTGAAGAGGTTACACGTAGGCACATCTGACGGGTGAGTAAAATACGTTTAATTTGTGTTAATAAAGGATAAATTAAAAAAAATTTAAAAAAATCCGAGATGCTAACTAGCGTTAGCTTGTCGGTGTCACGTTTTCACTGCGTGTCTTAGCGGCGGACTCGACAGACAATTAAACAACACTGAAAACACACGTGCTCCTCCGTCTCTTACCTTTATTCTTGGGCATATTCTTTCACGCCTCGGTCACGTTAATCCCGCTCGGTAGAAACGACTCACAGTTAAACAATAACTGTACAACAGTCAGATCTAAACTGACTGAACGGTACGAGAAACTAGCTGGTCACCGTTTGATACGCTCCGCCGGTTTGCGCATGCGCCTGCCAAGGCATTCTTCTTCTTCTTCTTCTGGTTTTACGGTGGTTGGCATCCATCTTATTGGTGCATTACCGGCACCTTCTGCTCCGGAGTGTGGATCAGACAATAGACTTACAATATTTACCCCCAAAAAAACACCAACGGGTGAGTAAAATACGTTTAATTTGTAAAAAAAAAAAATATATATATATATATATATTTTATATATATTAAAAAATATATATATTTATATATAGATATATAAATATATATCTCCTCCCTCCTTGATCCTCACTCCTCAGAGCAGAAATAAGAGCTTTGGGACGGCAGTCAATATGGCAGCCTTAGGGTGCTTCTCAAGTCCCTTAATTGCATCCCCGTTTCCCTCACTTGCGTCCTTTCCTTGCGTCTTAGTCCCTCCCACCAGGGATGCATGGAGGAAACCATTCGAGGAGAGAGGAACGAGGAAATATGTTTTAAAATACATGAGACGTCCTTTCCTCAGTTGCGTCACGTGGAGTGACGTCTGTTTCTGATGATGGTGGATCAGCTGATCACAGCTGGATCAGCTGTCAGTCGGCTTTAGCAGCTGGAGAGACTTTTGATAAGTTTGTGTCTGTTCACATGATCACTGTACTTAATAATAGTAACTAATACTACTAATAACTAATAAAGACACACAGTAATCACCACTGTAGAGGTGTTTCTCTCTGTAGTCTGTTAACAAACTGTGTCCTGTGTTCTGTTTATAAGCACAGGATCCATTTCTACCGGCGGAATGCGATCGTCTTATTCATGACTTATTTGCGTCTGTACGTTTTGAAATTGTGACTGTGGCGTCATTAGTAAATAACCCAGAATATGATTATTGTAAGCCCATTTCCACCAGCAAAAAACAAAAACAAATGCACCAACACTTTTGGTGCATCCATCAGTAACCGATCAGTAATAACACTGACCAGATGTTTCCAGTTGCTATAGAAAGTCTAAATGATGAGTCATAGAAGCAGCTCTTCATAGATTACCCTACATTTGACATATACATGGGTTGTGAGTACATTGAAGACTTCTTTAAACGTGGCTTTACAACAGATGAAATACTTCAATTGCTTCATGTTTCACATGGATTGTACTGAGCAAACGCACACTTGAATAGAATTTTAAGCAAGAAGCAGCTCTGGAGTATAAAGAATAAAACCAATGTGGCTGAGGTGAAGACCTTCAATAAACAGCAACTGGAACTTTTTTTTTTTTGCTGGCAGAAAAAAAGTAAAAAAATAATAATAATAATCTTTTTTTTTTTTCGCCAGCAAAACAAAATTAAATCTTTTTTTTTTTTTTTTTTGGCTGGCGAGAATGGGCTTCCAGAATTTATTGTATTTTATTTATTTTATACTATAAGTAAAATACATCGTGATCAACACTCCACACCAGCTGGTGGCGGTAATATACCAATTCATTGTTTGCCAACCGCCAATAAACCTCAAAGAAGAAGAAGAAGTAGTTCGCAGAGTGAGTGCAGCGCTGTACTCCTCCGCGCCACCAGGGGGCGGAAGTGGCTCCGGTTCATTGTTTGTGTGTTTATTTCCCCCAGAAAGAAAACAGACATTTTGGGGTTAGCTGAGGCACTGATCGAGACCTCCTCCTCCTCCTGCTAAACTAGAGCTAAACTATCCTCCAGTTCACAACATTTACACGTGCGTTTCAACTCTCTGTCGTTACCGATAAATAATTATAAAGTTAAAGAATATAGTTATTTACGGCGGGAAACTCGTGGTCACACGTTAGCCACCTGGTTGCTAAGTGCTAAGCTAGCTGCAGTGTTTGTAGCTCACCAGCTTCACCGAGGTTTGGCTGTGATGGCTGACTTCAGCAGCTGGGTCACGGTGAGTTTGTTTATGTATTTAAAACATGGAGATAAGTGTTGTCTTCTTCTCTCTGGACTAAAACATAAAGTTATATGTTAACGTCTTGTTGTAACACAGTAGTAGAGCTGAGAGGTTAGGGTTAGGGTGTACTTAAGTACACATTTGAGGTACTTGTACTTCTTTTCATGCTACTTTCTGCTCTACATCTCAGAGGGGAATGTTGTACTTTTTACTTCACCAAATATATCTGAAAGGTTTAGTTATATATAATAGTTACATTATATATCGTTATTATCATTAATAACTCTCCTATTATTATTACTCTTCTTGTCCCTCCTCTTATATATATATATATATATATATATATATATATATATATATATATATATATATATATATATATATATATATATATATATATATATATATATATATAGATTATTGATAAACATAAATCAACTCATGAATTATGATTTAATATTATAATTAAACTACCCAGCAGTATATGAAGTAATTAAAATCAGCTCCACCGTTACCAGCTGCTACATTAAAATGCACATTCATGCGTCAATAATTATAATACATTATTCTGAATAATGAGTACTATAATCTTTAGTGCTTCAACTATGTTTTGATGCTGATACTTTTGGACTTTTTATCAAGTAAATATTTTAATTGTAGTATTTCTACACTGATATATGCATATCTGAGTACTGTATCATAATGTTTTTAATGATATTAATCAGAATTTCCCTTTTTAAGCAAAGACATTTAAAACAGACAAACATCACAACAATACAAAAAACATAAAATAGTACTAACTGAAACATTAAACTCTGTTCTTCTCGTGTTCAGCCGTTGGCTGACGGCCCGGCGGTCCGAGTCGTGTCTGCAGGGAAAGCGTCGTCGTCCTCCGTCAGGCCGGGAAACGGAAGCTGGGGCGCCGCCGGCGGGATGGACCAGATAACCGTGGTGAGGATAGACGACACGCACATCGCCGAGGAGCGGTCGGTGAAAGCTACGGCGGCAGCGTGCTACGAGGTGGAGTACTCGATGCCCACCGAGGAGGAGGAGGAGGAGGAGGAGGCGGAAGAAGAGGAGGACGGCGTTTACGTCATCGAGTATTCAAATCCCGAAGAAGAGGGCGAGAGCTACCAGTTCATGATGTCCGTGGACCGGTCGCTCCCGGCGCTCAAACATCCCGCGGTGAGCGAGAATGCAACGGCTCCTCCTCTTCCTCCTTCTCCTCTTGCCAAACTGTCCCAGAGGCCGAGGCAGAAGAGGAAGCCGACGGCCGAGGAGGAGGCGAGGAGGAGGAAGCAGCAGCAGCAGTTCGTGAGCAACAAGTGTGTGCTGGAGCTCGGCGAGGACTACCGGGACGCCATGGGCATGAGCTCGGACAGAGAGCAGCTGGTGTGCACGCTATGCCCGCCGCCCGGCCGCTCCTTCAAGAGGGCCTCCGGTCTGGCCGTCCACCTGAAACACATGCACCTCCTGGAGGGGAACAAGAAGTTCTTCTGCACGACCTGCAAGCAGCCGGTCCGCACGCAGATCGAGCTGGACGCCCACACCAAGAGGCACGCCAACCAGAGCGCCGTGTTCTCCTGCCTCCTCTGCCCGGAGACGGCGGGGTACAGAGGGTCCCGGCAGGGTCTGAGGAGACACCTGGAGCAGGAGCACCCGGGCGTCGTCCCGCGCTGCCATGTCTGCAACAAGGGCTTCACCTCGCTGGTGTCCTACCTGGCCGACCAGTTCCGGCACGTCGGCGTGTCGCCCTACTTCTGCGCCCGCTGTCAGATCTACGAGATGACGGAGAGGGGGCTGAGCGTGCACATCAGGAACCACGACAAGAAGAAGAAGGAGCTGCAGCAGCAGGAGTCGTCGAGTGGGAACCTCCCGCTGACGTTTGGAGGAGGAACCAACGCCGACAACTCGGCCACAGACGACTCCGACTTCTGACACGCTTTGTTTTTAGGATGGACGCAGCGAGCCTCCTCTTTGTCACACCCGTCCGACATTTATGCATCTTCGGCTGCTCTGAACTGAACTTCTCATTTCTAGATTGGCCTCAAGTCGTTTGTAACTTGTACAGTTTGATGGATTCTTCTGTTCACGGTGTTCTCGGTTACTTCTTTTCACAACCCGGTCTTTAAAGGAAGAGTTCGATATTTCAGATCTCCGTTTATGAGTCAGATAAAAAGATCAACACCACTCTCAGATACTTACTTACTTACTTATGTTGATGTATTACCAGAAAATAGTAAAAACTTTGTCTTAAAATGTTTTGTTTTTACGAGCAGCAGGTGAGAAGATATTCAGTTTATAACAAACCGCTAAATTAAAGCTGAATCCAGATGTTTGAGATGTTTTGGTTGAAATGCTCTAATGTAAAATAAGACTCAGGTTGTAAAAGAAGTGGGTGTTAACACTGTATTTGTTCTTCTTCGTTGGTGTCTGAGTCGATGCATGCGTGTGTAAATATTTACCCAGCTGAGAGAGTAACTCATCCTGCTGCTTCTCCAAACACTTTATTCTGACTTCCTGTCCACGGCCGTCCTGACTCAACACGTTTCATGTAATATGAATATTATTAAGGATCATCAGCCTCCTTTAAGTGGTTAAATGTGGAGGGGGGGGGGGGAACAAAAATGGACGCCAAAGTCGCCCTTTTTAAAGTTTGAATGAGTTTTATTTTTAACGTTTTAAAGCATTTTAATGAACGTCGGGTGGACATCAATCAGTGAACACGTTAATAATGTAACGATGTGGTGCGTTCAGGGGCTCCTGGGAAACTGACGACTGGGTTTTTATTTTCAAAGCAACAGAACTCATAACTTTGATGCTTCCTGCAGTCAGACTTTAGACGTTTGATGCTTTTTATAAACAATATGTTGTAATTAGTCCTCGATTCTCACTGCAGCGACACAAAGACGACTTCAAATAAGAGCTAATCATTGTGAGGATTTAAATGATTAAAAAACATCAACGTTTATGATTTGCAGTAAACTGGATAGAGAATAAAACATGTGATGATCAGGTGATTGTATCTTTCTTTTTGCACGTAAACATTTTCTCTTAAATTGTCGTCTTTTCCTTCTGGAGGTTGTTGAAACTGTTCCGGAGCTTTCGATCGGATCACATGGTCTTCTTCTTCAGTTCACTCAACGACAGCTGGACAAACTCCGCCCACTGAAGAAGATCATGTGACGTGATCGAAAGCTCCAGAACATCAACAGACAATAAACTTTAGTGAGATTATTTTGTCAAATCCTAAAATCAAAATCTGATGTAAAAAGTTTACTCAGAAAATATTTATAAGTTTGATTAAATAATTTAAATCTACATTTAAATATATTTTTAAATGTTTGAAAGATAATTTGTTTATGAAGTAAAAATACCAAAAGTTTGAAGATATCACTTTAGATTGAAAGTGATTTTAAAATGAAAATTAAAAAATACAAATTTAATTATTAAATAACGATGAAAATAAACATTTTGTCCGGTGACGTCGGTGAGAACTTGTGACTCAATTTCTTACAATTTTTGTGATTTTTCTTTCTCAGATTGTTTCATTTGAAGGATTTTTTAAAGGTGAACGTTTCCAGTATTTCCCCCCAAAAAAACTAATTATTTTATTTTTACAGTTTTGTGTAACAGAAATATAAATGTTTCTTCTCCCCGACATCTTCTGACCCTCAGATTTACATTTGGACCCCATTCGGGGCCTCAACCCACAGATTTGGCACCATTGAGGTCTCGTGTTTAGCGCCTCGTTGACACTGAAGTCTGCTTCATATTAACATTTAAATAGTTTATAGTAAAATATGTAAACGGGGTTTTAATCCCATCGATGACAAAACAAAGAAAAGACATTAAGTTGCTACAAACACTAAAATAAACTACATTTGGTGCAGAAACGAGATGAAAATATTATGAAATCTTTGTAACGTGTATTTTGTTCTTTGTTGTAGAGATTTAATTTCTTTAAGTGTGTTTTTAATATTCTGACATCATTAAAGAGGGAAATACCACAGATTTATGTTTGTGTTGTTTTACTCACCAGTATTCAGGTTTAATACTGAATATATATGAATATATATATATATATATTCATACTGAGGTCTTCTGGACTGTTTGATAAAGAAACATTAAAGAAAGTTTACATTTTAATCTAAAAACGGCTCATTTTTGTTGCTTCTATGATGCTGAAATATCTCTTCCCTCATCAGTCTACAGTCAAAAACCTAAAATATCAAATTCATAAAGTATTGAGATCTTTAACTCGGCAGAGATTAAAGTCTCGAGTCTTCTCGGTTGTTGCACACCTGGATCTGGAGGGTCTCTGGTCTCAGGTCTCTGGTCTCTCACCGAGGAGACGTCTGGACACCAAAGACGAGGTACATGTACTTTACTTGAGTATTTAAAGTTTCTGATACTTTATACTACATATTGTACTTTTTACTGCACTACTTTTTTTTAAAATATATATTTATTTGAAATATTTAGTTTAAGGTTACTTTGCAGATCCAGATTATTAAAACTAAATATATTCAACTAATCAATGATGAAGTATTAATATAGATAAAACCACCCAGCAGTATTTAAATACATTTAAAATCACCAGTTGTGATATTAAATTATTAACACAATGCATCAATCATAATTCAGCATACTTTTACTTTTACTTTTGGTACTTTAAGTATATTTTGAAGCTAATACTTTCTACTTTCACTAAAGAAAAGAGTATTTCTACACCGCGGCTACTTTTACTTCAGTAAAATATCAGAGTACTTCTGTCTTTATTAAAACACAACTTTATATTCATTTGAGGTGAAGCTTTGTGCGAGAAAACGACAATAAAAACTTAATTTATTAATTGAAATAAATCTTTTCGTGATCTTTTATAAAGTGTTGAATGAGAGTCGAGATGACGTCATCAGCTGATTATCGTTTTATTGTTTTTAATAGAAAGTCCAACTCTCACTGCAGGTACAAAAACAGAGCTGGTGTAGCAGCAGGCTGAACGCTGACAGGGTCAGAGAAGAGAGGAAGAGGAAGAGGAAGAGGAAGAAGAAGAAGAAGAAGAAGAAAGCTATTCCCCAGTTCATAATTACAGAAAAACAAAAATCCTTTTACATTCCTTTATCCCAGAGCTGTACATCGATAGACGAGGAGAACATTTATAGATATATTTCATGTTATATAAAAACAAATAAAATCTCAGAGCAGTGAAACTCGTTTCCCTTTTGGTTGAGGGACGTTCAGACGACAGGAGGACGTTGGTAATAATCACAGGTTTTAGTTTCTCTGATTGTCTTCAGCTCAGGAGGAACCAGGAGAGAGGAGCAGAAACACACAAAGCTTTATTTAAACAACACGGACGTTATGCAATTAAAGGGCCAGTTCACCCAAAACTAAGCTTCACTACGCAGGTATTTCATTGGCTTCAGTTGTTGGGAACATTTAGAATAATAATTAAGGAGGAGTTTTATTAGTTGAATGAAAGACGCTGTTGCATTATGGGGGATGTAGTATCTAAAGGTCAGAATGCCTCCGCTGACTTTAACCCAAACTCGCATGAATGAATCAGAGGAGTTTCCTGTTAAGAGGACACATGTTGGTGAACCGGCCCTTTAATTCTTGAGTAACACTCAACAGTAGTGTTGAAGCCTGACTCCAGCCGTGGTGTTTGTTAATTGTGTGTTTTCTCTGCTACACTTTGAGTTTAAAGGGTTTTGCTCACAGAGGATCAGGAAGAGTTTGACTCCAAAACGCCAAATGAAACGAGTCGTTTGTGACAAAGAGAGGAAACGGATCGACGGGTTTGAAGCGTAACTCTTCTGCACGTCTGATGAACGCCTCCTCGTGTGCTGCTCACCTTCCTCACACCTGTGTGCTGCTCACCTTCCTCACACCTGTGTGCTCATCTCTTATCCTATGTACACCTCTCTCCTCCTGGATACACACACACACACACACACACACACACACACACACATATATATATATTTATATATATATATAAAAATGCATTGTCTTGATTCATAGAAACCTGAGTTGCTCGTACATGAATATATATATTTACAGTTCAGCTGCATTCAGAGACGATCCGTCGGCTCGTACAGACGGTTTGTTTGTGGAAGCAGAGAAGCTCAGCGGGGAACATGACGGGATCCCTAAAGAGACGTTTCCTCGTGTGCTCGTTGTGCAAAATGTCTCCGTCTCCTCGAGTTAAAGCCGCTTTCATAGACGTTTCATTTACACTTACTGACGCGTATTAAAGCTGCACAAGGCTCATAAAACACTACTTATTGTGTCATCGTCTTTAGATCCTCAGAGGTGGAACGGAGCCAAGTACACTGTGACGTACT
>NW_027466520.1:560000-580000 GCF_050575085.1 Anarhichas minor | reverse complement strand
CTCTTGATTTATTACCTCAGTAAACATTGTAAACTTTCAGATGAGGTTTTACTCTCTAAATCAGATCATTTTTGCCTCTGATATGTTAAGTTATAATATGCGTGTGTGTACGTACCTGTACAATAGTGCTGGGTATTGGTTGTGTGTCCTCTTCTGTTATGGCCACAAAACTGAACCCTCTGAACAGCTGATGGGCGTTGGCACTGAGAGGAACCCCGGGAGAGTCTGAGGCACAAACACAGAAAATAGCTGTTGAACCTCACCGCTCAAAGAATAAATTGTTTTCAGGATGTAGTTCAGCTCAGGGGCATGTGAAGTGAGGAGGAGGAGGAGGAGGAGGAGGAGGAGGAGGAGGAGGAGGTGACAGTCTGCACCTCTGGGTGTTTTCGCTGTGAACTCTGGATCAAAATAGAAAGTGTCGTCAGGTCGTCCTGCAGCCGGTTTGAAGGGAGGAGGAAGCTCTCTGCGGAAGAGTTTCTACATGGAAGAGGAAGAGGAAGAGTGGGACACACAGTCAAAGACAAAACAATAAGAGTGATGTTAATATTTAAACCATGGAATAAAACTGTTGAGCATATTAGTTACTGTGAGGAACTTTAACTTAGTGTTGGTTCTGTCGCCCCCTGTGGACTAAAGTGGTAGTGTCTCTGAGCACCAGAGTCTCTTTAGTAAACCTCTCATTCTACTGCAGCAGGTCTGACAGGCTGCCCCTCTCAGTCCTGGTTCTGGTCCTCCCGTGCCTCCCTTCCCTCCAGCAGGTCCAGCAATACGTCCTGGGTCTGTCCACGGTGGACCGGTCTCTGCTGGAGGATCTGGGTCTGTCCACGGTGGACCGGTCTCTGCTGGGGGATCTGGGTCAGTCCACGGTGGACCGGTCTCTGCTGGAGGATCTGGGTCTGTCCACGGTGGACCGGTCTCTGCTGGAGTCTGAGCTGAAGGAGTTTCTGGTGAACCTGCATGAGTTCATCTGGTTTCACCAGAATCCGACCCGGTGGCTCCGATGACGAGCATTAAGAATAACTCTATAGAAACAGACCATCTTCTCTCTGATGGTCTCTTTACTGATGGAGGTCTGATAGAGGATCAGGACTACACTGAGACTGGTTCACATAGAGGATCAGGACTACACTGAGACTGGTTCAGGACCAGTTAAAGTTCCTCACAGTAACTTTTTAATAAAGTTTATAAAAAGGAGACACTGACGTTCCAGTCGATGGTGCTGAAGAACTGATGCCTCTTGATCTCCTCCACGCTGTCTGGTCCGGCTCCTGCAAACAAACCAACAGCTGTCAGTCCAGTATTTATCCAACAAACAAACAAACAAACAAACAAACAAACAAACAGGAGGAAACGGAGCGTTTGTTGGGGACTATCTTCAGCGACGGACTAATCCACATTTGGTGCTGTAGTGAGTATTTGAGTGTGTGTTCATGGTGGAGCTCTGTGGCACAAAGGAAGAAGATATATTACACACTATACTCGTTACTCAATGATGAGTGTGAGTCTCTATTTGGAGATTGGCTCCTCCTCCTCTGACTCATACTGTGAACTAGTTCAGATTTGGGCTCCTGTTATTGATCCTATCAGGAATCTGCTGCATGTACGTTGATTTGTGGATTCATGTACAGTTTATCTGAACGAGCAGACTGCAGATGCAGAATACCTGCATGCATGCATTTTAAATTGTTTGCATGTTCTGTTCTTACCTAATCTGTTGGAAGGGTTGCGTTTGAAGAGGTTCCTGAGGAGACTCTGAGCTTCTGAACTCAAGAACTGTGGCATTCCCAGCTTGGCCCTGTGGAACACACACAAACAAGAGGAACTGCAGTGAGCTGCAGCTCTTGTGTTGTTAAACCGTCCATATTGTGTTTCCAAACTGAAAGTATGTGAAAGACGAGCCGACGGCACAGGAAGCACAGTCAGCGCTCTGCAGAGAGTCTGCTCAGCACTTTTCATTCAGAGGGAAACAGAGACGACGGAGGAAGAAGGACGGGTTAATATTTCTCTCTCTCTGCTCGTCTTCCTCTTCCTCTTCCTCCTGAGTGCTGCACTTTATCTCCTCTAATATGGACCCCTGTGGGGGGAGGAGGGGAGCCTCTTCTCGGCCGTGATGAGGCGGTGATTGGATACGAGCGATCGGACGGTGTAAAGTTTCTTACTTGAGAATCATGGTCATCGTCTCTTTCCGGTCTTTGCCCTGAAACGGCAGCGTTCCCGTCAGCATCTCGAACTGAGTGACAGAACAACAACAAACAGGTCAATGCGTTGCACAACAAACAGCAACAACAAACAACAACTAACAGGTCAATGCGTTGCACAACAAACAGCAACAACAAATAGGTCAATGCGTTGCACAACAAACAGCAACAACAAACAGGTCAATGCGTTGCACAACAAACAGCAACAAACAGGTCAACGCGTTGCACAACAAACAGCAACAAACAGGTCAACGCGTTGCACAACAAACAGCAACAAACAGGTCAACGCGTTGCACAACAAACAGCAACAAACAGGTCAACGCGTTGCACAACAAACAGGTCTGAAACTGACGAATACTGAGAAGTAAGATGTGTTTATTGTTGCTAGTTTTGTGGAATATTACCTCATTAAGCGTATACACGTAATAATTATACCTTTTCTTTTATTTATTTTTTATTGTTAATAGTATTTTTATTTATATGTTTATTCTTTTTACTTGTTTTTTTTAATTAATTAATTTGGACTTTGATTTTTAATATTTATGATATTTTTATTTGTTATTATTATTGTATATTTTTTTATTAGTCTTTATTACTAAATATTTACGATCAATATTACTCATGTATAGAGGTATTTACTCATGTACATTTACCTGTCTGAAATATTATAATACTTCAATAAACAAAACTGAAAAAAAGAAAAATACATAAAATACAATGATTTATACGATTATATGTTTTTCATTATTTTTTTAATATGAAAAATGAAATGTCTAAAGTAATGGTGACATCAGTTACATTGTGTCATATTCAACCCAAGTTGTTTGTAAAGTGATAGAACTTCATAACATGAACCAGTGTTGCTGATCAGATACTCTTTCATGCTCTCCGTCTCCAGAAGTATCGTTACTGTTCTTCAATCAGAGCAGAGAGGAACATACCAACCGAGTCACGACGCTTATTACATATTCTAGGATTGTAAATCTGAATCTTAACCCTAGCTGCTCCTCTGTGATTGGCTGTTGGGATGACCAGGGTTAATTCTACTGTAATCAGATTACTTGAGAGTGGAACCTTCAGCTCTGAACAACAGACAGCAGGAGGTCACGTTAGCACAAACACAGCGCAGCGGGCGCTCCTCTCACCATGAGCACGCCGTACGACCACCAGTCGGCGCTGTGCGTGTGTCCCCGCCTGTTCACCACCTCGGGGGCCATGTACTCCACCGTCCCACAGAAGGAGTACGCCTTGTTCTCCTGGTCCACCGCCTCCTTACTGAGGCCGAAGTCTGAGTGCACAGAGGAGGAGCAGAGGTTACAGCAGCTTCAAGCACGAAGCACAGCAAACACGCACATTTAACATGCTGCTCCTCCACTACATGCTGCTCCTCCACTACATGCTGCTCCTCCACTACATGCTGCTCCTCCACTACATGCTGCTCCTCCACTACATGCTGCTCCTCCACTACATGCTGCTCCTCCACTACATGCTGCTCCTCCACTACATGCTGCTCCTCCACTACATGCTGCTCCTCCACTACATGCTGCTTATCTGACACATTTAGTTACTTCACCAGTTCATGAAATATGTTTTGTTAAAAACGAAATAAATAAAGTTCCAGATTTGCTGCTTTTCCTTTTGATAATATTAACACTTTAATGTGTTCGTAATCATATTAACAATGTTAATCTGTCAGTAATAATGTTGAGGTTTGGACTGAACAAAGGTCCTGCTTTTAAATGAATGCATGAGTAATAATAATATAATATAATATATATAATATATATCAGTAGAACAATCACAGTTTAAATACTTTATCTACATTGTAATGACAGACTTTTACTGAAGGAACATTTTACTATCACAGAGTATTTGTACTGTGTGGTATTAGTACTTTTACTTTAGTAAATGATCTGAATACTTCCTCCACTACTGGTAAACACACACACACACACACACACACACACACACACACACACACACACACACACAGTAGTGTAACATTACGCACCGGTCAGCTTGATGTGTCCCTCCTCATCGAGCAGGATGCTGAAATAACAGAAATGCTTTTTATTTGTACTCTTAAATAAATATCTGCAGGCAAATATTTATACTGCAGCATGACTGTGTGTGTGTGTGTGTGTGTGTGTGTGTTAGTGTGTGTGTGTGTGTGTGTGTGTGTGTGTGTGTGTGTGTGTGTGAGTGTGTGCGAGTGTGTGTGTGTGTGTGTGAGTGTGTGCGAGTGTGAGCCTACTTCTCTGGCTTGAGGTCTCTGTAGATGATGCCCAGGCCGTGGAGGTGATTGAGGGCCAGCGCGAGCTCTGCCAGGTAAAACTTCACGTCCTCCTCTGTGAACATCACCTACAACACACAACAAAGTATTATAATCCAGAGACACGCTCATGTTCATGTTGGTGATGACGGTCGGGCAATGACGTTTAAATACACAAAGATAACTGTGTCCTAAAAAGCAAAAGTCTTTTAAAGACACAGTGGGATTTAAACATGTTGCATGTGTTCATGGTTCTGATATCGGACGCATTTAGCGCGTAGAAAACGGAGAACTTTGAGAAGAACCTTTCCCCTTTTATTAAAGTAAATGTAACTGTTTACTCTCACCTCACACTGCAGTGTGACGGCACCGTTTGGTCTCCTGTTTTATCCGTTTGATTTGACTCAATGTGTCTCTTTGTTTCCCTCTTGAAGCCTTTTCTGTCTCATGTAAAGCATTCTGAATTGCCTCGTTGTTGTCGTACAAATGTTTGTTGTCTCACGATGAGAACGGAAACACGCGGCGAGGTGCACGTCAACCGGATGTTTGTGTCATTTAACGTTCGTGAATAAAGAAAGTATTGTGTACTGGAGAAGTGTGTCATGTGCTTGTAATTTACTGAAACTAGAGTAGAAAATGTAATTTCCCATGAGAGATAATACATTCATGATTAACATAATAGCTTCATTTGTTGTACGAGGGATTTCCTCTTTGTATTCTTCAGTTTGTCCTTCAGACGTTGTGGATAATCTCACTCCTAAAGAACTCTCCTTGTGTTTAAACAAGTGATGAAGAGGAGTCACCTCTTTAGAGAGACGAGTGAAGAGGTCTCCTCCTCTGAGGAAGTCCAGGATCAGGTAGAGCTTCCCCTCCGTCTGAAACGCTGAGGGGAGGAAACAAAATCCAGATGAGCTCAGAGGAGCCGTGAGTTCTGATTGGCCGGTGACTCACCGCCGACGGTCTGCGATTGGCTGACTCACCGTAGTGCAGTTTGACGATGAAGGGATGGTTGACCTCCACCAGGATGTCTCTCTCCATCTTCGTCCTGACCCGGTCACGCACTGGAAACACACACGAGTGGAAAACACATAAATCACCAGATAAAGCACTGAGTGAAGACGCCGAAAATAAAACAAGCCTCCCTTATTTCTGATGAAGACGAGGAGAGAGGAAGGACAAGAACGAAGCAAATAAACAACAATTAAAGGAGCGTGTTGTGTTTCTTTCCACCACCAGAGGGTGTCTAACTGGAGCTGAACATTTAGGACTTTACTTCTTCACCTCTTCCTCTCTCTCTTCTCCTCTTCCTCTCTCTCTTCTCCTCTTCCTCTCTCTCTTCACCTCTTCCTTTCTCTCTTCTCCTCTTCCTCTCTCTCTTCACCTCTTCCTCTCTCTCTTCTCCTCTTCCTCTCTCTCTTCTCCTCTTCCTCTCTCTCTTCTCCTCTTCCTCTCTCTCTTCTCCTCTTCCTCTCTCTCTTCTCCTCTTCCTCTCTCTCTTCACCTCTTCCTCTCTCTCTTCTCCTCTTCCTCTCTTCCTCTCTCTCTTCCTCTCTCTTCTCCTCTTCCTCTCTCTCTTCTCCTCTTCCTCTCTTCCTCTCTCTCTTCCTCTCTCTTCTCCTCTTCCTCTCTCTCTTCTCCTCTTCATCTCTCTCTTCACCTCTTCCTCTCTCTCTTCACCTCTTCATCTCTCTCTTCTCCTCTTCCTCTCTCTCTTCACCTCTTCCTCTCTCTCTTCTCCTCTTCATCTCTCTCTTCACCTCTTCCTCTCTCTCTTCACCTCTTCATCTCTCTCTTCTCCTCTTCCTCTCTCTCTTCTCCTCTTCCTCTCTTCCTCCTCTTCCTCCCTCTCTTCTCCTCTTCCTCTCTCTCCTCTTCCTCCCTCTCTTCTCCTCTTCCTATCTTCCTCTCTCTCTTCCTCTCTCTTCTCCTCTTCCTCTCTCTCTTCTCCTCTTCCTCTCTTCCTCTCTCTCTTCCTCTCTCTTCTCCTCTTCCTCCCTCTCTTCTCCTCTTCCTCTCTCTCTTCCTCTCTCTCCTCTTCCTCCCTCTCTTCCTCTCTCTTCTCCTCTTCCTCTCTCTCTTCTCCTCTTCCTCTCTCTCTTCCTCTCTCTTCTCCTCTTCCTCTCTCTCTTCTCCTCTTCCTCTCTCTTCTCCTCTTCCTCCCTCTCTTCTCCTCTTCCTCTCTCTCTTCTCCTCTTCCTCTCTCTCTTCCTCTCTCTTCTCCTCTTCCTCCCTCTCTTCTCCTCTTCTCCTCTTCCTCCCTCTCTTCTCCTCTTCCTCTCTGTCTGGTCTCACGATAAAGTGTGAAATTCCACGACTGAGCAAATACAAAAACACACTTTCTCATTGATCATCTTTCTATTCAACTTCACTTCAACTTCTTAGTTTCAACTTTAAGAAAAAACAAGAAGAAGAAGAAGATTGAACCTCTTCGTACCTTTCAGTGTAGCTTTCTTCAGGACTTTCATGGCGTAGAGCTGACCGGCGTCTGGTCCCGTGACCTTCCTCACCAGAAACACCTGCACACACACACACACACACACACACACACACACACACACACACACACACACACACACACACACACACACACACACACACACACACACACACACACACACACACACACACACACACACACACACACACACACACACACAGAGAACAGTCAATGTAAATTCAGTCTCTGATGTATTTATTGTGTGTGTAAGTTTGTGGACTGACGTTCTAAAGCATTTTAGCCGTCGCCATCTTGTTTTTTTCTAACCAGTGAACAGGAAGTGACCATATCTGGACTGAGGAGCAGTGACGTAGAGACGCTGTATACGTCTCTGGTAGAGACCTGTCAATCACCGTGTAGCCCCGCCCTAAAGCATCCCCTGCTTTATGGTCTGTTTGACTCTAAATGGACCATAATGTACTAAATGAACATCATGCTGTATTGAAGAAGACTTGAAACTAGAGATTGAGACCATAAACTCATGTTTACAATGTTTACTGAGGTAATAAATCAAGAGAGAAGTAGAGTCATTTTCTCATAGACTTCTATACAACCAGAGGAGTCGCCCCCCGGTGGACATTAGAGAGAATGCAGCTTTTAAGTAATATATTTGTCGTAGTATCATTTAGTTTTGTGTGAAACCGATCAGTGAAGTACATCTCTCTACATAGCTGCTAGCTAGCTAGCGAACTTAGCTACGTTAACGTTTCCTGATGTGTTTTATGCAGCGACTAAAAACACCGGTACTGTAGCTTCAGAGAGAAACTTTTTTAGGTGCTTCGTCTTTCTAATCAAGTACTTTCTCGGTCTTATACTTTAACAGTTTTAATGATAAAATGCTACTTAACTTTTAAATGTACAAACATCGTATCAGTAATTCATGGCACAGTTCAAACAGCATCATGTCTTTATTTGTCTCTCTCCGTTAACTACCGCACATATTCTAAATATAAAAATGAGTCCCGTGGTGGTCCACCGTAAAGGGGCGGGACTTCCCCTCTCTATTACATCTACTCTTCAGCGTGTGTGTGTGTGTGTGTGTTTGGGTTAGCCTCCTTTTTTCTTCTTCTTGTTCACACTTATGCAGATTAACACACACACACTCACACACATTGTTCATTCACAAAGACGATGATACTGAGCGGGAGTGTGAAGGGCCCTCAGACTGTAGTCTCCTCGGCAACGGGCTCTCAAAAACACTTTAAAAATGAAAACATTGTGAAATGAAACCCACGTTTACACACACACACACACACACACACACTGACATGGAAATACACACACACACACACACACCTTGCCGAAGGAGCCTTGTCCGAGGACTTTGCGGAGCTCGAACTGTCGTGGGTCGGCCTTCTCTGAGCCCTCCTTCACGTGGTGAGTGATGCTGATCTCCTTCATCGGCACGTCGTCCTGTAAACACACACAACAGTGTTCATCGCTGTAAACTGTAAACTTCATTAGAACTGAGACGTTCAGCCCAAACCAGTAAAAACAACGGATCAAAAGTACTTACTTTAGGGTGTCCACATACTTTTGGCCACATACAAAGTATCATATGAGCAACTCGTGAAAGTAGAGGAAGAGTTTTCTTAACATCGCTCATAGTTTGTGCTTTTAAATTCACCAATAAATCATGCCTTAGCAACGCTTTAATCTTAATGTACATTTTTAGCCTCAATAGACCAGAATGCATTGCAGGCAGTGAGCAAGTTTCTACACTAACAGAAGACCGTATTTCTACATTCTACACTTAACAACAACCAGCTGGATGGAGCAAGTTCAGGCATGTTATCTGGGTGTTGTTATTCATTTCTTGAAAGGCATTCTGGGAAATGCAGTTCATAAAGCAGCAGGTAAATCCAAAGACAAAACAATCCTGAAGAGCTGCGATGCTATCAGTGTGAGAATGTTTCCCCTTCGTCTCAGTGAATCACTCAACTCCCGAATGTTCATCATCCGCTGAGTGGGATATTACAAAACACACACACACACACACACACACACACACACACACACACACACACACACACACACACACACACACACACACACACACACACACACACACACACACACACACACACACACACACACACACACACACACACACACGTCATGGAGCCACCCCCGATACCTGCTCCCCTCTGTAGCTGAGTGACTAATGACACCATACTGTGTGACAGTATCCCTCTTTCAAACTCTAAAGCCTCCTAGCTTCATGCTACGCGTACTCTGGATATCGATGCCATAATCCAAACAAGTAAACAGGTGAACAAAGACTACATCCCCCATCATCCTCTCTGCTCTGCACTCCCAACTCCATCCTCTTCTCCCCATCCTCCTCTCTCTGTCCACCTACTTCGTCTTCCTTCTACCGCTTCACTGTCTCCTTTTCCTCCGTACCTGTAGTTCCCAGGTGGGCGACTGGCTGGCTGCCGGGTGTCCCAGTGCATTGTGGGTCCTGTAGTCCCGACAGCGGCTGAGGCTCTGTGGTGCTAACATGCTCCCGTGCATCGACTGAGAGGCTACAGGATGGAAAGCACTTCTCTCTCTCTATTACTCTGTGTCTCCCTCTCTCTCCCTCTGTCTCTCTCCCTCAGAGACATCCCTCCCTCCCTCCCTTCCTCCCTCCCTCCTATTTTCTCGCCTTTTTTCAATCTTTATTTGAACCGTTATCACCTCTCCTCTGTGGTTTGCAGCTCCCTCTGTCTTATTCCCTCTTCCTCGTGGGGAGAAGGTCTTATTCTGGAGTAGATGAATTACTATGATACTTTAATTCAGTAAAAGTGCAAATACCTCACTACATAATACCTAAAAATATTTCATAAATAAATCATTTTTCAAATAAATAAATAAATAAAGTCTTAGTTGACTAACAGTCATACGATCATGTTGGTTAATCGATGAGTTGATTTAATCGACGGATCTTTAAAACTATATTAGACTGTCTTAAACTAGTATTAAAATGTCTTAAACCAGTACTATACTGTCGTAAACCAGTAATAACCTGAGATGAGCTCATAAATTATTTGGAAAATATGTCATTAAGCATGAAACAGCGTTAATAACGACTAACTGAGACCAAAACGAATGATTACTTTTATGTTATTACACACTCAAAGGGGCCATTCTATAAAACATTATATATATATATATATATATATGTTATATTGGATTATGTTGCGTAACTCTCCACTACAGAACAGCGTTTTAATGTTGCAGCTGGTTTAAATGGAACTAATTCTACCTGCTTCACACACAGATGGGTGGTTTAATCTACTTTATAACGTTTATGAATGCATTAATCTAAAGATATAAGCTCTCAGATCAATGATGTGGATTAAAAAGAACCGCACGAGCCTCCGACATGAAGCGGAGTAGAATCATAAAGAAAGCATCACAACATTTAAGCACAGTTACAGCTTCCTAATCCTCTCAGCTTGAGCTGGGTAAACCTTTTGGTGAAGAAGAAAACGTGTCCTTGAGATTGTCGAGGTTTGAAAGTTGTGATAAAATGTTTAATCTTTGATCAGCTCTGATCCAGATTTAAATCACAATTCAGACTTCTTGTGCTCCCATTTTCTTATGAAAACCCTGTTCACATCTTTAATGTAAAGCCACACATTACGCCGCATGTCATCAGCGCCGGGTACGAAACATCACACCGGTGAACGTGTGAATGACATCATCCACCAGGACGAAGCAGAGAGCAGAGAGGCGGACCAACAGAAGCACACAGAGAGTTGAGATGCTGCTGACCGGCTGACAACATGAGATTGGTGAAATGTTTGAGAAGATGAGGAGCTTAGGAATGATGGATTTCCATGTGTGTGTGTGTGTGTGTGTGAGTGTGTGTGTGTGAGTCAGACCACAGATGGAGGATCAGAGCCGAAGCGACAGGATGCTCATGTAGCACCTCTTAATCACACGGATTAAAACTGCAAACCCAGCACCTGTGCTCTGAACACACACACACACACACACACACACACACACACACACACACACACACACACACACACACACACACACACACACACACACACACACACACCCTGCCTCTCTAATAACCCTGTTATTGTCCCCGTTAGCGTTTATTTCCATCTGACACACACACACACACACACACACACACACACACACACACACACACACACACACACACACACACACACACACACACCGTTCCAACTGGACTCTTTGGCTTTTTTGTAATTAAAAGAAATGAGCACAAATGTGACAGGTGGTAATTAAAAGCATGTCAGCTGTTAATCTACTGAACGAATCGTCCCGTCCTGGTTGTGACGAGTGGACCGGTCAGTCGGTGGTCTCGTGTCTGTTCTGGAGCTTTTAGATCGTATCGGTTTCATCGCCCGCTTTGAGGGAACTGCAGACGCTCACGTTTCCTCGTTATTTTCGGAGCACTTTGAGGACTTCTGGTCCCGTTTCCAATCACAGGAATGAACCCAGACGCTCTGTTTTACAGCCATTAAATCTAAACTAAATCTATTGATCGATGCGACGACGAAGATCATGTTAATGCTGCAACAAATAATTCATTTGCTTTCAGTTTTCTCCATCATTTGTTTTGTTGTCTTTTGTCTGACAGTCCAAAATATTCAGATTTGAAATGACATAAAACAAAGAAAAGCAGAAAATCCTCACATTTAATAAAACTAAAGCCATTTAAACATTTAATCAGTTCTCAAAATAGTTTCCGTAATTAATGGTTTAAGCTTTGAAAAGATACTTGAACAGGTTTCTTTATCAGGTTCTGTAACTTTGAATTGAATGCAATTAATTGTGGGTTTACTTCCATTAATTAAGTTTAATTATTATTATATTATTAATCATTACATTTAATTATTTAAATGACAGATTATTTAAATTATATTATTATTACATTATTATTTAAATGACGGGTAATTTAAATTATTTAAATGAATGTATTATTTAAATTACGGATTATTTAAATTAATGTATTATTTAAATTACGGATTATTTAAATTAATGTATTATTTAAATTACGGATTATTTAAATTAATGTATTATTTAATTATTATTTAAATGACAGATTATTTAAATTAATGTATTACTAAATTATTATTTAAATGACGGATTATTTAAATTATGATAATTAAATTATTATTAAATTATTATTTAAATGACAGATTTCCTTCTCGTTCTTCTATGAATGAAGCTCCAAAAAAATGCTGACTCCTACACTTCCCACAATGCAACTGAAACGCTGAACCCGTTTTCACAGGCTGACTAAACATGACGACTAAACTGACCTTCATGTGTAAACGATATTTTATGATTTAATGTGTCAGATATTCATGAAGAATGAGCCGGACGAGATGATGAATCTCAAATTTCAAATTAAAGCAGCAAACGAGTGATTCATTTCTTCAGCAACTTCACACTGAGAAGGCTATTTTATAATATTAAAATATTACATATTACATCAGAACACAATCACAGAACAAGACCAGATACCAAAACAAAGGAAATATGATACTGGTGATGATGAAGCCCTGATATTTGTATTAAGTTGTAGTAATGTAGTAAAGTAGTTGTGTTTAATTGGGCATCAACCTGGAGTTTACGCACGTATTGTTAAAATAAAAAGGACTTTAAGCATAAATAAACACAATACTGGCTAATCTGTTAGCAGCAAATCAGGAAGATTAGATTTATTTAAAAGTATTCCATCAGTCTCTACGCCGTCAGTCTTCACAGCGTACCAACACGTCACTAACATGAGGGTAACGTGTCTCCACTGAGCCGTCAGTGAAACATCTGGAGGATCTGCAGCACATCAGCACAGCAACACCTCTCATCATCTGTCCACCATCAGACCTCATTAAGAGGCCTCGTGAGACGTTACACACATCAGATCTAATCAACAGAAACGCTGCACACGCTTCTACACTGATGGACATCAACACGAGTCCTCTATATGAACCAGTCTCAGCCTAGTCCTGATCCTCTATATGAACCAGTCTCAGCCTAGTCCTGATCCTCTATATGAACCAGTCTCAGCCTAGTCCTGATCCTCTATATGAACCAGTCTCAGTGTAGTTTACTAAGGACACGTCAGTGTTGGAGGGGATGATGGTGGAGGTAACATGAAACTCACAACACACACACACACACACACACACACACACACACACACACACACACACACACACACACACACACACACACACACACACACACACACACACACACACACACACACACACACACACACACACACACACACACACACACACACACGTTTATCTATATCAGAATGACATGAATGTGTTGTCACAATGTTTGCTGTATTTGTCTGTGATCACTGTGCTATAAATCAAACCGGCTCCAACAGAACGTCTTTTAAACAACATGTCAGCAAACGGGCACGAAAAAGCCAAAACTCTGTGACCAGTAAAACCAGTTGGAACCATTGCTCTGAGCCAATAAAGACTGCTTAGATACACACACACACTCACACATCTACCTGGAGGTTGACCCGAGCAGCTCCACACACACACACACACACACACACACACACACACTCACGACTACTCACAGACAAACCGGTGAGGTTCGCTGGTCCACAACAGCCTAAAACTTTCCCTCCTCCATCAAACTTCGGTGCCGGTTCTTGGCGGTTGCCGTCCGTCCCGGCGAGCAGCAGGAGCCGCCTGAGGGCCTTCAGCCGGCTCCTCAGCGCCCGGACCACGCCGGCGACGGCACTCACACACTTGACCCGCTTGGCCTCCTGCGCCATCACTGAAGAAGACTCCGGGAGTGTTTAGACTGGAGCAACGGAGTGAATGACTGGGACCGGGACGGGCAAACAAGGGTGAGTCACTGGGAGAGAGGGAGGAGGGGGAGATTCCAAATTTGGGATGGGAAGTGGGATCCCCCCCCTTACTCTCACCCCCCCCTCGCAGCTGTAACCTTCCACCAAGTGTTTCCATCAGGTGTCCTGGAGATCCCCGTCCACTCCACAGTCACATAACGTCTCCCACCAATGAGTAAGAACCACGAGGAGGAGAACTCCCACTGCTATCTTCACACTCTACTTCCAACATGTCACAAGTTAAGTCCATTCATCTGAGATCCAATCTGTCAACTGAAACCGTGATGAAGTGTTTTAAGTTATTATATGTACATGTATGTATGTTTGTATGTATACATACATACAAACATACATACATACAAACATACATTCATACATACAAATTCTCACATTTCAGAGCCTCCTTCCTCCAGAGCCCAGTGAGGAGTAGTTTCTTCTTGTGAGTTGATTTAAATGGAACTGATTGTGTTCAAGGGGAACATGATCTCGTCTCGTATTGATCACAGGCTCCTGGATTTAATCAGATCAAAAGTGTATCGTGGCAGACTTTGTGATAACGGCAAATATCCTATTGTTGTCCAAAGAATCAACATAATACCGTATTGTGATTAAACTATTTACACCCCTACTAGTTGAGTACAGTCCAACACTGGAACAGTCCAACACACTGGAACAGTCCAACACAGACACAATGTGGGTGCAAACACCCTCCACAACAAATCCCCCACCTGTCACAACCCCCCCGCCACACACAAACACAATGTACACAATGCCAGTTTGGACCGTCCACGGGATGCGTGACATTTATTGGATTACTTTCACCTGTCGTCACTTTCCCTTCGCTGAGTGCTTACTGGTATAACACACACACACACACACACACACGCACACACACCCTCACACACACACACCAGTGAGGGCAAAAGACAAGGTGGAACTGGGCCATGGATATCTAAAAACACAAAGAGCACCACAAGTTGTTGGTGAACTTATTTGTTAAAGCTCGACGCTCGTAGATTTATCACCAACTCCACAGCCGTACTGAGCATTTTCATGTCTTTTGGCTCATAGTTTTGGTTTTACGGCACATTTAATGTCACAAAAACAAGCTCTGTTGTGGAACATTCAGCAGCTAAAGAGCCAGATGTTTAGTTCAGGAGCTGGTGGGGACCAAAAACAGAGCTAAAAACGATCATAACAACTGTTCATCAGCTGGACACAAACCAGGCTGGTCGCATCCAGCATTTGTAGCGAATACCTGCGACGTAATGCAACGGACTTTGTAGTTAAGTCACAAAATCATTTATTACGTAATCTTTTTCTCAACATAACTAAGTATTTCACGATCTTTTCCTGAACCTAAATAAGTATTTAACGATCTTTTTCAAATTTTCTAACAGAGTTGTGTCCTGTGAAGACGGAAGTTTATTTTGAAAAGACTAAGTATGAAACGAGCGGACATTGACTCGTGTTGCTTCTGTCGTGGGGTAAAGCAGGAGAAATGAGGAGTAACGTTTACTTGGATATAATATGAACCGTTGTGTGAAGATACGTCGACACAAACACAACTCTGAATGAATGATCATGTTGCTCTGTGGGAATAAGCAACTGTTTGCGAACACATTAGCCGTGAAAACGTTATAATTTATTATTTGTGAAGTTCTTCTGGCCTGAAGACAGATGAAGTGGAACATTTCTTGTATTTTCAAGTGACTTTTAGCTCTTCCATCAACGAAAGAGAGAACGCTTTCAAAACACTTTTGGTATTTTACAAATTTAAATCAGAAAATGTGCTAATATTTCTCTGCAGAACAACAGTTTTCATTTATCTGTACAGTTATATATTTGTTTATTGTCATATACACAACAATTCCAGACATTCAGTCAAAATATATCAGATCTCCGGCTCCAACGCCGATAAAATATGTATAAAAAGAAAATCATAAATGTACAGTAACTGCATTAGTTGACAAGAGTTTGGCTTGAAAAGGAAGAAGCACTTGGCGGTTTATTGCAGTGATGGACTGCAAGTGTCAGAGTGTGTGTGTGTGTGTGTGTGTGTGTGTGTGTGTGTGTGTGTGTGTGTGTGTGTGTGTGTGTGTGTAAAGCTTCTCCATGGCAGCAGCTATCACGGATTGAGTGAGCGGGATGCCATTCCAGACAATCTGCGGCCCCCTAAGCCTGTTACGCAATCAAATTAACAGGCCGGATGGTCACTACACACACACACACACACACACACACACACACACACACACACACACACACACACACACACACACACACACACACACACACACACACACACACACACACACACGCTTGGGATTTGTCAGGTTAGAAGCGTAAAGGGCATTTCCGTTGGCCTCGCCGGAGCTCAAATAACACAAACAAATACACACAGTCACCTGTCAAAGACCAGAGAGTCGGTTCAGATACAAAACATCTTCATAAAAAGTAATAACGCGCACACGCACACACACACACGTGCACGCACACGCACACACACACACACCTGGTTTCTTATGAACAGTGACAGCCAACATGACTGAACAGAAGAGAAGAGCTCCATCTACAGAAACTGAAACAGCATCAACAGAAAATCCAAAAATGAAGAGGACGTCACACTGACGAACAGGTGAACTCTGGGAAATGTAGTGCAGTGACAGATTACCTCCGATTCAGAAGAAAAAAAGGCAAAATTGTCTAGACATTTTTAGGGTGAAACACCTTAATACTAGTAGTGTGTTGTCTGTAATCCTTTTCATTCATTGTGCATTTCATCATATTCTTCATTCATTTTGAGAGAGAGAGAGAGAGAGAGAGAGAGAGACAGAGAGAGAGAGAGAGAGAGAGAGAGAGAGAGAGAGACAGAGAGAGAGACAGAGAGAGAGAGAGAGAGAGAGAGAGAGACAGAGAGAGAGACAGAGACAGAGAGAGAGACAGAGAGAGAGACAGAGAGACAGAGAGACAGAGACAGAGAGAGAGACAGAGAGAGACAGAGAGAGACAGAGAGAGAGAGAGAGACAGAGAGAGAGAGAGAGAGAGAGAGAGAGAGACAGAGACAGAGACAGAGACAGAGTCAGAGACAGAGAGAGAGAGAGAGACAGAGAGAGAGAGAGAGAGAGACAGACAGAGAGAGAGACAGAGAGAGAGGCATTTCAATCTGAAAGACAGCAGACCAAAAGATAAATAAAAGATGGAGGATGTAGAGGATGTAGGAGGATAAGTGACGGAGGAGAGATATGATGTAGAGCAGAGGATGAAACTTTATAGAACAGCGAGAGAGAGAGAGAAAGAGAGATCATTAAGTATGAATGTGGAGGAGCAGAGGGACGACATCATCATTTATTCAGGAGCTGGAGAGACTAGATCCTCAATCACACACACACACACTATAACATTCATGCACGCGCACACACACACACACACTGAAGTGTTAAAGAAAACATCTGCTGTTAAATCAAAAAGTAACAAACACGAAGAAGATAAACCTCCTGTGTGGATGGGAACTAAAAGTTTGAAGTTTGAAGTTTTTCTCTACAGTCTGAAAACTTTGTCGCCATGCCAACAGCGTTTCATGGTAATCTGTCCATAACACACACACACACACACACACACACACACACACACACACACACACACACACACACACACACACACACACACACACACACACACACACACACACACACACACACACACACACACACACACACACACACACACATTGTGATCTATGTGCCCACTCTCTCTCTCTCTCTCTAACTTGCTCTTCCTCATTAAGGAAATCAAAGCACTTCATCTGCTGCCAATCGAGTCTCTCAACTACAACACACACGCACGCACACACACACACGCACGCACACACACACACGCCCACACACACGCATAATCAGATGAGACTATGAGAATGCCAAAAAGAGTGTGTGAATCACAACCAATGAAACAAACAGAGACAGACAGCAAAAACACAATCTGTAATAACAGGCTGTGTGTGTGTGTGTGTGTGTGTGTGTGTGTGTGTGAACTGTACCTGAAACTGCCTTTTCATGATGTGAAATAAAAGCGTCTTCATCGTGCTCCTCTCACGTCAAAACACCGCCACAAACTGATTAACTGACGAACTTATTAAAGCACACAGTGCAGACACACACACACACACACACACACACACACACACACACACACACACACACACACACACACACACACACACACACACACACACACACACACACACACCAGCTGTTCACCAAGGCGATTAAAACATGTCCTGTCATGGTTTCCCTGGCAACAACATCTGCACAGGAAGGCCTTGAACATCTGTCCTTGAACACCCCCCCCCCCCCCCCCCCCACGCAGACACACACACACACACACACAGGTGAGCAGATGCCAAGCTTGTGTTTGTAACAGGTCTACATTTTATTTTATTTTATTTCAGACACGTGACAACCTTTAAATCATCAACTTCTTCTGTGATGTTTTTAACAACATTAAATGTTCTAAATATTGTTTGTGAGTTGGGAGCCTGAAGGGAGCCGTGGTGCTGTGATTTCCCACAGGGCCCTGAATGCATCACCTCTGAAACCAACAACACACTCGTAATTTGTGATAAAAATCATCACAAATTAAACAAAAGAGGGAGAGGAGAGAGGAAAGAGGAGAGGAGAGGAAAGAGGAGGGTGCAAAGAAAGGAGAGGAGAGGCAAGGAAAGGTGAGAGGAAAGGCAAGAGGAGGAGAGAGGACAGAAAGAGGAGAGAGGTGGAAAAAGGAAATGTAAAGAACGGAAAGGAAAGAGGAGGGGTGAGGAAACAGGAGGTAAGAAAGGAGAGTAAAGGAAAGAGGAGGGGCGAGGAGAAGAAAGAGGAGAGACACGAGAGGAAACAGGAGAGGAAATGAATGAGGAGGTGATAGGAAAGGAACTGAAAGGAAAGAGGAGGGAAGAGAAGAGGAGAGGTAAAAGGAGGTATGAAAGGAAAGAGAAAAGGTCACGATAAGTCAAGAGGAGGAGAAAATACAAATACAAGAGTGAGCGCTGATCCTGAGACCAGAGAGGGAAGGACATAGGAGTCAGAGAGGAAGGGAGGAGGAGGAGGAGGAGGAGGGATGGATATGAGACTCATCTCATTTCCATGAGGTTTTGAGTCTCCATGTTAAATTCCAGCTCGGGTCATGTAGACATTCAAGTGGGGGAGGGTCTCCTCTTGTCTTCATTCCTCTCCTTCATTCCTCTCCTTAACATACATGGAGACCCCATCAGTCCATCCAAGGAACTGAAAGGAAAGAGGAGAGGAGAGGAAAGAGAAGAGACAGGAAAGTAGAGGAAAGGAAATAGGAGGGGCGAGGAAAGGAGAGGAAAGGAACTGAAACGTCTCTCCTGATTACTTCCTGTCAAGGCCACGACAACAGGAAGCTGAATTTAAATTCACTCAGGAAGATGTTAATATATAATATAAACGTTATAATATATCTGTAACTGTATTTTGGCAACATTGTCAATATAAAAAATGGGTCGGCTCTAATTTGACCAAATATTTATTTTATTTGATTAAAATTTAAAATGCAGAAACGATGAACAATCTTTCCTTCTGAGGCTGTGACGAAGGATTATTATTATTATTATTATTATGAATTAATCTGTCGGTTATTTCCTGAATAAGTTGATTAATGGTGACGACATTTATTCCTAATAACTGATGAATCAGAACAAAATAAAAACATATTAACTGATAATTAAATACGTTTAGTTGAGTCGAGGGTCAACATTTAAGTGCATGAGCGTCCTCACAAGTATAATAACATATAAGGAAAGTTTCAGCAGAACGTTTTAAAGAGTTTTTAAGTGCAAAAAAACATTATAAAAAACATTTAAATAAAATAAAAAAGTTATTTAAGAGACAAAAAAACTGAAAATAAAACAAAATAAAATAGAATAAGACAGGTATAATATAATATATAAAGAATATAAATATAACAAGTGTATCAGTGTGTGTGTGTGTGTGTGTGTGTGTGTGTGTGTGTGTTGCTGCTCTGTGATTGGTTAGTTCCTGGAGAGAGCTGCGTTCAGGAAAAGCGGCGCTGGGTTACACAGATTACATCATCACCCCATGACCTCACAATGGCCAATTCCCACAATGCCTCTTTCACAACAGGCCCAGAGCTGTC
>NW_027466520.1:530000-555000 GCF_050575085.1 Anarhichas minor | reverse complement strand
GAGAGAGAGAGAGAGAGACAGTCAGACAGACAGGATGGAGAGAGAGGAGGATGGAGGGAGAGAGACAGAGACAGACAGACAGACAGAGAGAGACATGGATGGATGGATTATAGTTAGAAAGAGGGAGAAAGATGAAGAGGTGGAAGGTGACGGAGAGGACAGAGTCTGATTATAAAATGTTCAGTTTGTCTCTTGACGACACAAACGACCTCATCGACCCGATGCACACGTTTAAATCCTCGACTTTTTATCTGAATACGTCCAAAAGACTTCAACTAAATGTAAACATCTGTGTAGGAATGGACAGAGGAGTGCGTCAGTGTTACGCTGCGTTCACACCAAACGCGGCGCAAATTATTCGTTAATCGCGTCAATAAACGGACAAAAAGGGGGACGCCGAAATCACTACGTAATGACGCCGATTTGTAAAAAGTCTGACTTCATGTTTTGTTAGTTCTCTCCTCAAGACGACAAGCAAACAACTCAGGCGACTTTTGGCGCATTTTTTACGCAATTCTGCCATCCGCAAATACGCGTGACTCCAGTGTCATCGCGTCTGTGCATAGACTTTGTATGTCATCTACGTTTGGTGTGAACGCGGCTTTAGAGGAAAATAAGGAGCAGACACTATTGTTATTCTTTGTCTTCCTTTGATTTGAGAGGATGATCACGCTTTGAGTTTTGGAACTAATCTTCACATAATGCGGGTGCTTTTTGGGGGATGTAAACAGGAAGTATAAAGCTGCATTGGAGTCAGGTAATTGGCTGATAGGTACCAACTTTTTGGCCATATTTTGGGCCAATTGGCCCCATTAAAAGTATGCTGAATGAGCCCCTATCAGCTGTTATTTGCAGTGTACACACGGATGTACAGACAGAAGACTTTGACACTGAAGAAGACCTAAAAACGTGATGACTCTCAGGCAGGTTGTGCAGGTGTAAGGAGTGTCTCCTCTGGTTTATAAGCGGGTTTATAGGTGTTTAATAGCATAGACATCAGGAACAATGATATCCTCAGACGGAGACAGTTCATCCTGTCTATATGATCAGATTTGACTCAGTTATGACTCAGAGAACTGTGGCAATAATTACATTAACTAACTCCCCGTGTGCCTTGCCTCTGGGCTCAGTTTGAAAGCCTCCTGAAGTACGGACTGCATTGTGTCTGCAGCACGACATCGGATCGCACGCCTCCTGCATTCAGGCGTTTATTCATTAGCGTTATCAGCCAGCACTGTAATACGATATCAACACGCAGTACGTCTGCAGAGCTGAAGGGATGCAGCAGAATGAGCTCCTCGGTACAGACCCAGATCCTCCGGCAGAGACCGGTCCACCGTGGACAGACCCAGATCCTCATATTTAATAAAAAGCTGAATATCTCACACGTTTCGATGGTCGGTTGGATAAGGAGAGCTATTTGAATGCGTCCACCTTGTGCTCTGGAAACTATGTTTTTTACACACAAAACGATGAGTCGCTGCCCTAAAGGATATTTAGGCCATGTTGCCATTTCTAATGCACTTCCTTCGTGCTATTCAGACAACATTTAGGCCTGCAGAGTGCATATTCACCGCTGCAGCCATCTTTGTTCTCTGCGTGCGTTGAATGAACTTGTCTTCAGGGCAAAAATAATCACACAGAAGCATCTCTTGTTCATTCCACAACTCCAACCACCGACTGCTCTATGTGTGGTTTTTGTCGTGTGGTGGCCTAGAAAAAAAAAAAAGGCTTACGACACACATCGCTGCGAGAGACTTGAAGGTGTTACACAAGGAGGTGGGGGGGGGGGGGGGGTGGAGGGTTAAAGGTGAGCTCCATTGACGTGAGCGTCAGCAGGAGAGTGAGGTGAAAACAGGCCGTGTGGGGAAAAAGGTACGAGCAGGTACGAGCTTGTTCGAGAGGTGAGACAGAAGAGAGGCTGGCTCAGTGACTCAGAGTTCGATTATTACACACACACACACACACACACACACACACACACACACACACACACACACACACACACACACACACACACACACACACACACACACACACACACACACACACACACACATTTCTCCATGCAGCCGTTGTGACACCTCATACAGGAAGTGGACACTCACTCACTCACACACACACACACACACACAGAGACGTAAGCTCTTCCTGAATCATGGGTGGCTGTGGCTCCGCCTCCTGCTTCTTTTATCAAGATTCAAAAACTTGTAGGACGGAAGAACTGGAATAAAACACACACATGCAGACACACACACACACACACAGACACGCAGAAGAAGCTGTTTTGGTTCAATCTCGTGTCTCGGTTTCGGAGACAAAGCCACACTTTAACTTTAACTTTACAGCAAACAAGTAAAGCTAGAAATCACCTCAGTGACTTTAATAACTTGAATGTTCATTGAGGTGTTTTTATTTAAGTTATGCAGCATTTGTGCTCTGAGAAAACCGTATAGTCACATTATTACTATAGAGCTGAAACAATAAGTCCAGACACATAAAATAGATGGTTTGTGAGAGAAAACAAGACAATAAAAGATGTCCCATACAAGCATGTACTTTCATTGTAGAGACACAATCCACTTTAAAAAGTAATCTGTGCGTTATTATTTAATTATGTATTTTAGGTGTTTTATGCACCTTTTTTAATGTCTTTAATTGAGTTTACCTGGAGATCATAACCCACTGCTGTTGTTTCTAAATGTTATTTATTAATAAACTGACGTGACTTTGGTTTTACACCAAGAAATAAATCCACAAATTATATTTAAAAAATCCACAAAGTGACTCGTGGTGACTTTTTAAGTGTTGCTTTATGATTTAATCTGATTTGAGTCATTCTATAGTTACAGTAGAGTGAGATATGGAGCTTTTTAAATGTGGTGTCCCAATAGCAGCTTTTAGACTCGAATAACGTTCAATTAGTGACTTCAAGGTGTATTATAATGCGTTATAGTGTATTTAATCTAATGTGGCATCACAGACAGAGTGTGTATAAATGTCTCACCTCTCTGGTCAGTGAGACAGGAGGACAGACAGACAGACAGAGTGTGTATAAATGTCTCACCTCTCTGGTCAGTGAGACAGGAGGACAGACAGACAGACAGAGTGTGTATAAATGTCTCACCTCTCTGGTCAGTGAGACAGGAGGACAGACAGACAGACAGAGTGTGTATAAATGTCTCACCTCTCTGGTCAGTGAGACAGGAGGACAGACAGACAGACAGAGTGTGTATAAATGACGGTCTCACCTCTCTAGTCAGTGAGACAGGAGGACAGACAGAGTGTGTATAAATAAAGGTCTCACCTCTCCGGTCAGTGAGACAGGAGGACAGACAGACAGACAGAGTGTGTATAAATGACGGTCTCACCTCTCTAGTCAGTGAGACAGGAGGACAGACAGAGTGTGTATAAATAAAGGTCTCACCTCTCCGGTCAGTGAGACAGGAGGACAGACAGATAGACAGAGTGTGTATAAATGACGGTCTCACCTCTCTAGTCAGTGAGACAGGAGGACAGACAGACAGACAGAGTGTGTATAAATGACGGTCTCACCTCTCTAGTCAGTGAGACAGGAGGACAGACAGAGTGTGTATAAATAAAGGTCTCACCTCTCCGGTCAGTGAGACAGGAGGACAGACAGACAGACAGAGTGTGTATAAATGACGGTCTCACCTCTCTAGTCAGTGAGACAGGAGGACAGACAGGCAGACAGAGTGTTGTTAAATAAAGGTCTCACCTCTCCGGTCCCCCCCCCCAGAGCCATCTTCTGCCAGGGATCCGCCAACTGAGCCAGAGGCATCTTGTCCTCCCTGTGCTTTCTACTTTTTCCTCTCTTTCTTCTTCTTCTTCTTTAATTCCTGTTTTCTGCCACCGGTTCTCCGTCACCTCCCCTCGGTCGACACTTCTCCCTTCCTTTCCTTCTTCCTTTCCTTTTTTAACGAAAGGTTTTTGTATTTCCTGTGTGGAACCGAACCGCTCGCGGAGCTCTCCGCCGAACGACCGAGCAGAGCCGAGCCGAGCGAACACCTTCTAATTCCGGATCTGCAGCGGCGCTGAGACCGCCCCTTCCTCCGGAGAGACAGACATGAGAGAGAGAGGAGGACGGAAACTGATTGACTCAACGCGCACACACACACACACACCCTCACACACACACACACACACACACACACACACACACACACACACACACACACACACACACACACACACACACACACACACACACACACACACACACACACACACACACACTTCCGTTGTTTCCCAATATGGCGGCCGGTGTCGGCTTACCTGTCCGTCAGACCGCTGCGTCACGCCTGCGTCACGTCAGTAGGCGGCTTCCTTTAGATAACAAGATAAATGAAGTAAAGTTTGGCATATTCTGAATATATATATATATATTCTGAATTTATATAAATATATATATATATATATATATAAATATTTATTTAAAAAATATGTATATATTAATATAAATTCAGAATATATATATATTTGTATAAATACAATTTATATATATATATTCTTAATTTATATAAATCAGGATCAGGATCGAGGAGGGATCTCTGAGGAGCCATGAGCGAGGACCCACGAGAACAGCCTTCCAGGTTCTCGCTACCGGAAATTGGAACCGGAAGTTGGAAATGACAATTAAGACAGACAAGTCCAGAACTTTGAGTTTCGGGTCCTAAACAAGTCATAATGCGCTCTTCACCAAATGTAATGCTGTTTGAACAACAGAGTAATAAAATATTACATTTACGACTGAACTTTATCATAAAGAGTAGTGCTGACTTTGCACTTTCATGGTATTCAGCACTTGTTTACTTCATCTTACATTTGATAGAATAGATTTTAAAATTCTACTTGTTACTTTATTAAAAGCACTTCATGTTCTTGCTCCAGTTTATATATTTGAGCGTAATTATCGTGGTACATTTTTTTCACAGTAACTCTTTTCATTCACTAACAATAAGTCATCAGTAACGATCAACTGTAATGTTTGGTTGTCATGACTGTAGATAAATAGTGGGAGTAGATTGTACAGCCTGGTAGTGACATCTAGTGGTCAGTGGAGGAAGTACTCCGATTACTAAAGTTTAAAGTTATAACACCACACAGTACAAATACTCCGTTACAGTAAGATGTTCCTTCAGTAAAAGTATGTCAGTATAATCAGTAAAATGTAGTAAAAGTATTCAAACATTACTCGTGCATTTATGTAAAAGATATATACAGTAAAAAGTACAATATGTACCTCTGAGATGTACTACAGTAAAAAGTACAATATGTACCTCTGAGATGTAGTAAAAAGTACAATATGTACCTCTGAGATGCAGTAAAAAGTACAATATGCACATCTGAGATGCAATAAAAAGTACAATATGTACATCTGAGATGCAGTAAAAAGTACAATATGTACATCTGAGATGCAGTAAAAAGTACAATATGTACCTCTGAGATGTAGTAAAAAGTACAATATGTACCTCTGAGATGTAGTAAAAAGTACAATATGTACATCTGAGATGTAGTAAAAAGTACAATATGTACCTCTGAGATGCAGTAAAAAGTACAATATGCACATCTGAGATGCAATAAAAAGTACAATATGTACCTCTGAGATGCAATAAAAAGTACAATATGTACCTCTGAGATGCAGTAAAAAGTACAATATGCACATCTGAGATGCAATAAAAAGTACAATATGTACATCTGAGATGCAATAAAAAGTACAATATGTACCTCTGAGATGCAGTAAAAAGTACAATATGTACATCTGAGATGCAGTAAAAAGTACAATATGTACCTCTGAGATGTAGTAAAAAGTACAATATGTACCTCTGAGATGTAGTAAAAAGTACAATATGCACATCTGAGATGCAATAAAAAGTACAATATGTACATCTGAGATGCAATAAAAAGTACAATATGTACATCTGAGATGCAATAAAAAGTACAATATGTACATCTGAGATGCAATAAAAAGTACAATATGTACATCTGAGATGCAGTAAAAAGTACAATATGTACCTCTGAGATGCAGTAAAAAGTACAATATGTACCTCTGAGATGTAGTAAAAAGTACAATATGTACCTCTGAGATGTAGTAAAAAGTACAATATGTACATCTGAGATGTAGTAAAAAGTACAATATGTACATCTGAGATGCAGTAAAAAGTACAATATGTACCTCTGAGATGCAGTAAAAAGTACAATATGTACATCTGAGATGCAGTAAAAAGTACAATATGTACCTCTGAGATGCAGTAAAAAGTACAATATGCACATCTGAGATGCAATAAAAAGTACAATATGTACATCTGAGATGCAATAAAAAGTACAATATGTACATCTGAGATGCAGTAAAAAGTACAATATGTACATCTGAGATGCAGTAAAAAGTACAATATGTACATCTGAGATGCAGTAAAAAGTACAATATGTACCTCTGAGATGTAGTAAAAAGTACAATATGTACCTCTGAGATGTAGTAAAAAGTACAATATGTACATCTGAGATGCAGTAAAAAGTACAATATGTACCTCTGAGATGTAGTAAAAAGTACAATATGTACCTCTGAGATGTAGTAAAAAGTACAATATGTACATCTGAGATGTAGTAAAAAGTACAATATGTACCTCTGAGATGCAGTAAAAAGTACAATATGTACCTCTGAGATGTAGTAAAAAGTACAATATGTACCTCTGAGATGCAGTAAAAAGTACAATATGTACCTCTGAGATGCAGTAAAAAGTACAATATGTACCTCTGAGATGCAGTAAAAAGTACAATATGTACCTCTGAGATGCAGTAAAAAGTACAATATGCACATCTGAGATGCAATAAAAAGTACAATATGCACATCTGAGATGCAGTAAAAAGTACAATATGCACATCTGAGATGCAATAAAAAGTACAATATGTACCTCTGAGATGCAATAAAAAGTACAATATGTACCTCTGAGATGCAGTAAAAAGTACAATATGTACCTCTGAGATGTAGTAAAAAGTACAATATGTACATCTGAGATGCAGTAGAAAGTACAATATGTACCTCTGAGATGCAGTAAAAAGTACAATATGTACCTCTGAGATGCAGTAGAAAGTACAATATGTACATCTGAGATGCAGTAAAAAGTACAATATGTACATCTGAGATGCAGTAAAAAGTACAATATGTACCTCTGAGATGTAGTAAAAAGTACAATATGTACATCTGAGATGCAGTAAAAAGTACAATATGTACATCTGAGATGCAGTAAAAAGTACAATATGTACATCTGAGATGTAGTAAAAAGTACAATATGTACATCTGAGATGCAGTAAAAAGTACAATATGTACCTCTGAGATGTAGTAAAAAGTACAATATTTAGGGTTCTAGAAGTATAAAGTATCAGGTAAAGAAAAGACTCAAACAGTATTAATCTTCACGTTCTTTATGAATTTATTTTACAGTCTCCGTTCAACAAACACAAATGAAGTAAAGCTTTTTATCTGAACAGGTTCAGTAACAGTAACGAGACTTCTGCTTTAAACCCTCACACACAAACACAGATACTAGTTATACATCATAAATACATCTTAAACCTCTACACTAAACTGTAATATATATATTTTAGTGCATCCATCCTCCAGAGGATTATTCTCCTCATACTTTAGTGTCTTCACACCTTTCAACAAACTCACGTTATTTTACTTTCCTTCTCTTCTGCAGTCGGGTAGGAAGAGAGTATTGGGAAAGTTCAAGTACTTCAGTAAAGCTGGATGGAAAAGTGAAGTATTTTCTCTTCAGTACTTCTGGATAAAACATTTACTCAAAGTTAAATATTTACTTTATGGATTTGATGAACTGATCAACAGTCATCTTAATAATCACAAATCCAAATAAATTAAACACACGTACAAATATGCAGCTTATCAGCAAGTACTCTGATCTTTTACTTCAGTAAAGCTTTGAATGCAGGACTTTCACTTAAGCTTAAAAGTATCGGCATCAAAATATACTCGTAGTACTAGAAGGACTCAGTAAGCAGGACGGCCCATTTCAGAATAATATAGATTATTATTTTGACCACTTTCTACATCGTGTAGCTTTGTCTGTAATAATGTATCTTGTGTGATTTATTGATCATATTTTGTATTAACCTAAAAAGTACAATATTTCCAGTACAAAGTAACAGGATTACTTGAGTTAAATCACTAAAGAGTGTCCTTTAGTTCACGCCTTGAGTAAATGTATTTGTACTTCGTTGTGTATGTTTTAGCTGCTGACAGACGAACACACTGACTCCTTTCCTGCCGTCTCTTAAATAAACATTTTAACTCAACAAAGAGTCTGAGAAGTCAAAGTCAAGTGATTGAAATCAGAATATTCAGAGTTTGTGTTGCTGCTGGTTTCTTGGAGCAGAACCTGAATTTTAGGAACATTTAAAAGATGCTTGAAAAGCTCCTAAAAAGTGGAATTTAAAACGGAGGAAACCCAAGTTGTGTGCGTATAATAAGCAGCCCTGAAAAACACACACGCACACGCACACGGTCCCATGAAGGTGCAGAATGATCCAAAAATCAAAGGAAGGAGGCGCTGAATGTTAATTCTGTTAAAGGTCAGGGAGTCGGTGCAGCTGGAGGGACTTTCCTTTACTACCGAGTGTGTGTGTGTCTCTAGCTGACAGACTTGAGTTTGACCCAGGCGTTGGTCCCGCGGACCTCCAGCGGCGAGTCGTTGCTGAAGATGTGGTTGCAGAGCTCCTCCAGCGGCGGCTCTGGGTCCGATGTGGCGAACTGAGTCGCCTCCTCCACCTCCTTACGGATCGCTACGTCCATTTCCTGACGGGACAGAGAATCTCTCATTATCGGCTGTATACACACACACACACACACACACACACACACTCTCTACTGGTTACCTAAAGGTCCAATTAAGAAGACAGAAAATCTGTGTGTGTGCACCTTGAACTCCTCCACTGACGCCATGTTGTTGTTGAGCATGCGCTCCTTCAGCATGCTGATGGGGTCGCTCTTACTGCGCACTTCCTGGATCTCGTCCCGCGTGCGGTAGCTACAGGAAGTGACATCACACAGTCAGAACAAACCCGAACTTGCCTTCATGAATAGGAAGTTACAACGTGGGCGTGGTTTCATATTTGATTTCTGATCCGAGGTTATTTTATTTTCTCCATTCATCTGAACCTCTGATTATGAATTTATTTCACTTTTTATATTTACATATATTTCTTGATTTATTTTCATTTCTCTATTATCTGTACTTATTAATCAATAAATGTTTCTCATAACGTTATAAATATATTTAAAATGTATCGTTTAGTGAACTTCAAAATATATATATATTTAAATAATGTTTAAAACATAAATAAACTCTCGTCTCACTTGAACCAGACATTAATTAAAGTGAGGAACGAGACGTGACCAGATGACGTCATCACCTGACGCCTGGGTCACTCATGCTGTGTCCATGGTAACGGTAGGTCTGCAGCTCCATGATGATCGGACCCTGAAAACACACAACAAGTCGTCTCTCACAGCCGGCGGCCATCTTTACACATAAAGATCAGCTTCATCGACACGTCAAAGCTTTGAAAACATTTGAATTTGCGCGATCGGAGACTCGTGTGAGAAGTTAAACCGGAGAAATAAAAAGAAGAACTTTGGGTTTAATTCATCAGTGAGTTCTCCACCTGTTCACCAGCTCACCTTTCCAGACCTGCAGTGGTCTGCAGCAAACCTGGTGGCCTCTCTGACACACAGGACGTCCATCCCGTCCACCTGGGAGACGAGGATGCACGGTCAGAACAAACACTGATAACTCAGCTCTGCTCAGAGTTCTGTTTATCTTACAGAATGTGATGCATTGATGTAGATTATCTACAACGGTGCAGTATTAGTACTTTTACTTCTGTTTGTTTGTTTGCAGTATCATACATGAGCATCAGACAGCTGTATGGATGTTCACACCTGCAACTGCCAGGACGGAGGTCCAGCCTCCTCCTGTTGTAGTCTGGGTTCATACAGGCCAGCTGCAGCGTACGGTCCAACAGACACACTGCAGCTACCGCCCAAGACCTCCACGGTGTGTGTGTGTGTGTGTGTGTGTGTGTGTGTGTGTCTCACTCTGATTCCTGGTATGTAGTCTCCTCTCTTGTAGTAGTCGGTGCTGGCTGAAGCTCTCTCCACCGACGTGCCCATGCCGTACTTGTTGTTCTCGCAGACGAAGATGCACGGCAGCTTCCACAGGGCGGCCATGTTGAAGGACTCAAACAGCTGGCCCTGGGATCAGGGGGGGGGGGGGGGTTAAAGTATTCGTACGATGGGATTGTGGGATTTATAAGAAGTGGGCGGGATGTTTACCTGATTGGCCGCCCCGTCCCCGTAGAGTGAGACGCACACCTGGTTGTTGCCTTGGTACTGGCAGGCCAGAGCGATGCCGGCTCCCAGAGGAACCTGAGCGATGACCAGAGAGTTTCACTTTACACCAAAGCCTCAACAACTCACACTAACTAGAGGAGGCAGCAGCAGAGCAGCAGCCCTGTGCTCTCAGAGGTTAAATACTGTGTTTAATGAATAGAGTTTGGTGATAACTTCAAAAACATAGCGCTCACTTAAACTGAGAAATTATGTTCGGAGTCTAAAATACGTTGATGTTCTCCATCTACTGTAGAATATAAAACCTCATAATCACTACGGTCCCTTTAATGTTTTCTTAATGATTATATTATGTCTGTAGATGTCTGTAGATGTGTGTAGATGTGTGTACCTGTGCGCCCACGATGCCGTTTCCTCCGTAGAAATGTGGAGCGTACATGTGCATCGAACCCCCCTTTCCTTTGGCCACGCCCCCTTTACGACCTGAGGAGTGATGTTAAATAAATAGATGAATACTTTATTAATCCCGTAGGGGGAATTGTTTCACTACAGCAGCATTTATGGTACAGGTAAAGCAATAAAAAAAAACATAAAAATGCACAATATATACAATAAAATAATATTAACTAACTAAACAAATAAGGTACAATTCCTCCTCCCAGCCTTTAGATGTTAAACCTCTCACCCGTGAGCTCGGCCAGGATCTCTTTGACGGAGATCCCGCGGGTGTACGTGTAGCCGTGGGCGCGGTAGGCGGTGATCAGGTGATCCGAGGGGTTGATGGCGGCCTCTATGCCGACGGCGCACGCTTCCTGTAGAAGAAGAAGAAGAGCATGAGGACGGGCGGGTAGAAGAGCCACGGATTAAATAACAAAATAAAAAGATTGGTGGAACTGCACCGCTACGAATACACTGAATAAAAAGACAATTAAATGCGTTATTATATTCTGTCCCAAAGACTGTTGTGGTAGATAAAAGGTTTTATGAAGGAAGTTAAATATAAATAAGAATGTGATTCTCGTGTCTTTTTTTCAGCGGTCAGAAAGATTAAACGTGAACTTTGTTTAAATGATGTCATAGTTTGCTGTGGTGGTCACCTGTCCGTCATACAGGTGACAGAAGCCTCTGATGATCTTCTGCTTGTAGAGCTGATCGGCTTTGAGCTCCATGCGCCTCACGGTCTGCATGACGCGGTAATACTGCAGACCCTGATCCCGGGTCAGCTCCGCCTGCACCGGAGGACCCTCCTCCAGACGGTGCGCATCGCACTTCTACCACACAGACAAATAGTGTATTCTATGACCCGTTGATGCAGCTGATTCTGTAGAGTCCGTCACACGTTTAGTGCGTTAAAAACTACTTTCAGAGCAGTTCCACTCACCTTGATGTCAAAGGTCGCCTGTGAGGTGAAGTCGGCGAAGGATCGAGAAACCACGACTCTGGCACCCTAAAAAATAATAAATAAAAACACATTAAACATCAAAAACACACAAACATGAAGCACAAGGAAAGAAAACAGCTTCCACACAGACGAAGGCTCCTCTTCACAGCAGGTCCAGGGTCGGGGGGGGGGGGGGGGGGGGGATCAGGTTTGGGGGTCTGGTGGTTCACGCTTGACTGGACTACTACAGCGGTCTGACGTGGGGTGTGTGGGGGGGGTCAGTAACAGGGTGGGAGAACAGCAGCCCAATCTTTCAAACCAAAAACTGGTTCTGGGGTAAAAATAAGAAAAGTATTTTATTTAACATCACTGCTGCTCAATTAATGATTAAAATAGAAACAGAAGATTTGATGGAAAACAAAATTTGATATTTTTAGGTAGTTTAGATTATGAGGAAATATTTGCAACATTACGGTTTAATTCTGAACGCATTTTAGTTAAACTAACAGAAGAAATTAACAATTTTAGGCCAGAAAATTAATTAAGGAGCAAACTCTAAACTATTTAGAGGAAATATCTAAACTGAGATTATTTTGACCGGTTTTGAGATATTAGAAAGACAGTCAGTCTCAGTTTCATTGAAAGACATTAAAATGATTATGGTGATTTGTAGAATGTGATGTGTAGTGGGACGTCTCTGCAGCACCACGGTATTTAAATTAAAGATGTTAACATTTAGATTAATAGTCCCAGTCTGAACATAAAGGTCTGTTTAGTGTTTTATTGGAATAAACTCTTATTCTTGGTGTTAAATAAAAGCTTCACTTTAAGCAAACAAACTAATCCTAAAAGTGGGTTTTTGTATAAATGAATGTGTAACAGTGAAACACAGTTAATGGGAAAATTAATTATTACTGGAGGAAATATTTATTGATTGGTTTTGCAGCTGTATATATATTTTAGTAAATCTAATCTTTTGGGGTATTTGAAAACATGAGTAAGAGCTCAGAGAAGTTGTGATATATTTCTATAGACATTCATAACGGATCAGGAATTGAATAATCGTTGCAGCAGCACCGTTTACAGTAAATCCATAAAACGATAAACGCTTAAAAAGACAAACATCTGATTCTCTATTTAAAATATGAGATTCTCCTTCTTTAACGTCTTCAGTGAATGACTTCATCGATCTCTCAGAGAAACAAAAGAAAAGAAAGAACTAGCTGGTGCATGCAGCCAGCAGCTGTGAGAGGTTAGTTCTCTTTACTTCTGGATGTTAAACAGACGTTAGGCTTCCCGCCCCTGTTAGTGATCACACACGGAGGCTCCCAGTGCTCTTACTGGTCCGTCCAGCTGGTCGGTCTGGGCGCTAGCTAACGCTCTAGGACTGACTGGTGGTGGTTTGGGTGGTTGCCGCCGGGTCTGAGCCAAGGCGGGCGCCGCCGGAGAGGTTACACTGACGTACTCTGACAGGTCAACCAGCAACTGGGGAACACAGGAGCCAACCAATCAGACCAGAGCACAGCCAGAGGAGGTGTTCAGGGTCTACAGGTGACAACAGCACGGACACACACACACACACACACCTCTGGAGGCTAAAACAAGCAGAACACACGGAGTCTGGCCCAACAGTGTCCACACTTCACCAGATATTCTTTGATTGGCACGACATTTGAAATATCTTTTACACGCATTATATCACAAATAAACTGAAATACTAAAACTAAACATTATCTGCTCTTCTGTTTTATATGATTTAACACTTTATATATTTGTTGTATTTTACTCAAATCTTAAAGAAAACTAATTGGTTCCAAAATAATCAACACTGATTTATTCTCAGACACGTCAGTGTTTCATCTTAAGAAGCTAGTTAACGACATCTCTTCTCATAGACGTGAGTAAAGTCTTGTACATTTTGACCATCGCTTACCAAACTAATGTATTGCAACAATAACTTTATTTAAATGCCGATTATTGAGACTGCTGAGGAGTAAACGTTGTGCCAGTGTTGAATATCTCTGGGACGGCTGATAACGAGGTAAACTGTGCCGCCACAGAGCAGCTGATTACATCAAACAACAAACACAAGACGGATGTTTAGAACGTTTACAGTTAAATCAAAGAATTTAAAAGGACATCTTAACACAGTGAAACAGCTGATTGACTGTATGTAATGTAGGTTCTATTGTGTTGTATTTTAAAAACTCACTGCAGACAAACAGCAGAGCAACGAGCTGCTTACCTCGGACACTGTTTGGGCTCCCTGGGGTTCAGGTGGGGGAGGGGGGGGGGGGAAAGAGAAGGAAGACATGAATAGAGATTGTTGTGTGTGTGTGTGTGTGTGTGTGTGTGTGTGTGTGTGTGTGTAGCCAAAGGGAGAGAGCGAAAGCAAGAGTTCTGCCTTTTCAACCCAAAGCCATAAAAACAGAGTTCCTGCAGTCACACGTTTGTTTTGAGGATCAGTTTGATCATTTTTCGGTGCTTATTTGCATAATTTATATATTTATAAAACCTGAATCAGAGCTGATGAATGACTGTAGGATCCCTGCGGCCACTGAACCACCACAACATGCAGTCACCAGTGTGTGGTCTGTTATTGAACAATAATAATTTATAACAGTTAATATGAATGCACTTATGAGTTTTTATTCAGTATTGTATTTCAGTGAAGTCACATTGTGTTCAGATTGAAGACTGAGCGACCAGTGATTAAAAACGAGCTGAAAGTTATTGTGCACATTTAAAGTCTCTTTAAAAACATGTGAAGATGAAATTCTGCACTAACGTTTGTACTTTAAGTATACAGTGTTTTGATGCTAATGTACTTTTTACTTTACTTCACGTTTAAAATGCAGAACTTTTACTTGCAAGAGTATTTCTACACGGTGGGGATGCTTCTTTTAGTTCATATATAAAGAATTGTATTTGTAATGATACTTTTACTGAAGTAAAGTAACGAGACTTCCTCCACTAATGCTAAGTAGTGGAAGCTAAATTTAGCCTTTAATTGGTTAATGTTTAAACTCGATATTGGTCACACCAGTGCATCTTAAATCAATAAAGCTGCGCGAGGAAGACAAACCACAGACCAATTCGTCTTAAATTAATTAAAGATGAACTGCAGAGACAGAAAAGTAAAAGAGCGACATGACCACAGCATGCAGAATGTGAAGAAAGAGTCAAACTAGCCGCTGATGCTAACATGCTAACATGCTACCATGCTCACAAGGTCAGCTCCAACCAGCCAAACAAAACCAAAGCTAGCTAGCCGTTAGCATCAGCTAAGAAACGAGCACAAACTCAACATTAACCCCAAAACCCACTCACCACATTCCTGCCAGTGATCCTACAAAGTGCGTTAGAGATAATGGTCAACATGTTTTTCATGCTACTGAACGAAGTCCCGGCTCTTAAAGGATTAGAACAGCGGATGTTAGTCGGCGCTAAAGTGCTACTTCCGTGTTAGTGTCCGTGTGAGAAACGACGCCGGGTGGAACACTGACTAGCGCAGAATATTGGTTCCTAGAGGTTTATATAGGGGCACGGAAAATGCGATTTAGAATTGAATTTAATACAAAAATCTGTTTTTTATTTAAACCCCTAAAAACACAAACATTAAAAAAAAAATACATATATATGAATAAAAGGAAATAGTCCGTGCCAATGATTAAAACAGTAATGTAGGAACACCTGTGTATTGTTAATTGAATTGACTAATTAACACATTTTAAATGATTAGAACTTACAGGCAAGTTTTAAAGTGTTTTTGTTAACAGAAGATTCAACAGTTTTAACGTAAATTTCTAATTCCTTTAACAAAGCAGGACACTTTAAAAAAAATATTTTTTTAACTACAAGGTTTGTCTTTAGATTTGTGAAAATGATGGAAACCAAACTGCAGTAATATACAAAGAGAAATCATTACATATAAGCACCTTTATTAAAAAAATAAAATACAGAAAAATTAATATTTAAATAAGAAATAGATAAAACACATTTTGCAGTTATCTTTTATTTTGACACCAGGGGGCGAAGAGTCAAAAGTGACAAAATGAATAAAATAATAATATATAAATATATGTGAAATAAAAACATGTTTACAGAATAAGAGCACGACTCAATAAATAAGATGGTATTTTGGCCATAAAGAGACATCATATAATAAAATGAATGACTGATTTCCTGTTTTAAATTTCAAGCCTCAGATGACCAAAATAACCCCGATGACATCACTCTGACATCACCTGGGATTATTTCCTCAAATTTGACAAAAGCTACCTTCGAGGTTTATATAAATAAAATCCTCTCGCCAACGATCCCTTAAGTTAAACTAATTGAAAGCAAAGACACGAGGACGACGGTGAAGTGAAGATAAATAGGAATTTATTTATTGCATTTGAGTAAATACACAACAGAAGGACAGAGAAATGGCGCCCACCTCCTTCTCTGTGACACATTGAGAATGAAGCTTCCCATTCAACACAATATATAAAGTGAAGACAGAGTTTTGTGCCTTCAAGCAGCAGCGGAATATAAAAGAGTAACATAATGTAAAGCAATGCGGATCAGGAATAAATGAGGTTCTGACAAATCTTATGACCGTTGAGCTGTAAAGTATAAATGAAATAATAAACAAAACAGTCTGTGTTCTACTGTAGTGTTCCTCTCTGCACTGAAGAGTTAAACCCACCAGAACATTTACAGTAACAGGATGTTACTTTAACAAGGCGTGATGCAAAAGAAAAATAATGTATACTGTAACCCTAAGAGCATTCATTCCTCCCAGCTGACCTCACACACACACACACACACACACACACACACACACACACACACACTCAGTCAGTCTCTCTCTCTCTCTCTCTCTCTGTCACACACACACTCACACACACTCGTACACACACACACACTCACACACACACTCTCTCTCTCTCTCTCTCACACACACACACTCTCTCTCACACACACTCACACACACACTCTCTCTCTCTCGCTCACACACACACTCTCTCTCACACACACACACACTCTCTCTCTCTCACACACACAAGTGCTGAAAGGCTTTGGCGTGTCGTGTTGCTTTCACTACTCCACAGTCTGATTAAAGTGTCTCTTCCCGTCCAGATACAGCATCGACTCTGTCGCACAAACACAAAACAAAGAGACAAAAACAGCATCGATGAGTTTATCTTTCCTCACAGTAACGGCTGAGTTTCATCCAGGATTCATCCGCCCTCGTCTTTCTGTAGTTTAACGTATAAATCATCGTTTCCACAGAGTGTAGACAGTTAAGAGTGTTTATCTGTTACAAGTAAAAGTCCAGCATGAGCTTCAACATATAGTACGTGTGTGTGTGTGTGTGTGTGTGTGTGTGTGTGTGTGTGTGTGTGTGTGTGTGTGTGCTCACCTCCATAAGTCATGGGGATGATGTTGGGGACGTCGCGGTCGGAGACGAAGGTGAAGTGGAAGACGTTGGTGGTGTTGTGCTGACGGGTCAACGGGTCGAACACCTCGCTGTGAACTCTGACCTGGATGTTCTTCCCCTGTGTGTAGCACACCTGAAACACACACACAAGCTGTGAGGTCAATCACTGAGAAACACACGCACACACTAACACACACTAACACACACACACACACACACACTAACACACACACACACACCTGAGAGGAGAGCAGCAGCAGGGAGCCGATCTCCACGGGTTTCTGGAAGAGGATATCATCGACGGCCACCAGACTGGGTCGACCTCCTCTGTGAACAAACACAGAATACTTTTTACTTCTAGTACACACTAACTACTCACAAAGTACACACTGTTGCACCCAGTATCCTCGGCGACACGGACGTCTTTTACTTCCACTCGTGCATCTTTAGTTGGTTTGTTTCTGTCGTCTTTCTGTCAATAACTGACGTTCATTGTTACTCTCAAAGCGTTCCAGCAGCCTTCTCTTTTAACCTCGGCTCCATGAGAACAGCCAGAGAGGTCTGCTGACTCGCACACTGAGCAACGTGAACATCCTGGTACTTTTGGCATACTGCATATGACATACTGTGTATTGGGATGTACTAAATAGTTTTAGATCTTTCATCTCACCCGTAGGAGCAGGCGTTGGCCCAGCCCAACTCGTAGGCTTTCCTCATCAGAAAACCTCCAAATATCCTGTTGAAGATGTTCCTCTCCTGGTCAACACACACACATACAAACACTTCAAACTATCTCCAGATTAAGGGAATAAACTACGGACACAAACGTGATGACTGGGCTCAGACTGGAGGAACACTTAACCACAATAATACCTTTAAAAATGGATTTTTAAGATGAGCAGAACAAACTGTGGTGTTTCCGTCAAATGTGAGAAACTAACAGAAAGCGCTGTCAGTAACGGGAGGGAGAATATCTTTTATTTCTTTCTATTAGAGAATTCTAACGTTCTGCATTTCGTCCCTCCAGCTGTTCCCTCCTCTCACCTGAGGGTGGCAGATCTCCAGCCCTTTCAGTTTGGCGTCTTCCATCCACACAGAGCTTGGAGGCAGAAGTCTGCTGCGGAAACTGACCGTCCTGTAGAAGAAGAAGAAAACACACACACACACACACACACACACACACACACACACACACACACACACACACACACACACACACACACACACACACACACACACACACACACACACACACACACACACACACACACACACACACACACACAGTGAGTATATTTATAATAGCTCCCACATCTTTTAACTGTATACAAAATCAGTATTACGTGCAGCAATCAGGTGTTTATGGCAGCTTTTAAGGACCATTGTAGGTTAATAAGAAAAGGGGAATAAAGACATACATTTATGAGAAAGAAACGAGATTAAAGTTTGCGAAAAACTCAGAAATGTACAATAAAAAACCCTTAAATGAGCATGTTGCTTTCTTCTGAATACATCGAATGCACGGCAACAGGTCTTCATGATAACGCGTGATTCTGGACTTAAGTCAACAGTGTTTCCTGATCGATAAATCCGACTGCAAAGTCTGATTTGATGAGATCATCCGCTGTTTGTGGTGTTTAGAGGTTGATCCAACCTCGCAAAGTGAAGAGTGACCTGGTTCTTAGACAATATTTTCTCTCTCTTTATAATCTCACAGAGTATTTGAAGAGTTTTCTCCTAAATTAGTGATGTTTTTTGGTTTGTAAATTGTAAATTCAGAGTTTTTCTCTCGTAAATGTTCCCGTCTAACCTCAGCATGGTTTGTTACACAGAATTATCTGAGAAGCCGTCGTTGGAAAATGTTTGTAAAAAGGGCAGGAACATCCCAAAAAAGATGTGGCAGGTGATTGGATGAACTATCTGTCAATCAAACTCTTAGCGAAGTCAGTCGGAGGAAGTTTCATCTAGGAAAGCCTTCAGCGTCGTTCTTTGCTCTTCTTTCAATGAAGAAATACTCTCCAGCTGTGATAGAACGGATGCTGTTGCTGCTTCTAACTCTCCCTCCGCCTCTTTAAGTTATTTATTTTTAGCTATAATGTCCCGAACACGCCGGCGTAGATGTTAAAGCCGAACTAATCGCATATTTCTGAGAACAAACGTCTTTTAAAGCGACGTTACTGAATCTAAAATGTTAAAAAACTACTATAAATGTTATTCCCAAGATCCAGACCTTCTCTGTGACCGCTACCTCGCCAGACTTCCATATATAGAGATTAACAAAGGTTATCAATGACCCCATTATTGATTTTGGAGGATGATTTCACTTAAAGTCTCAGAGCATCTCAGTCGTACTTTGTGTCCAGCGTGTTGAGGAACAGACTGTGGACGATCTTCCTCTCCTCGTCCGTGGGCGCCACCTTCAGCAGCGACGCAGTGCTCAGGTCCACACGGCGGATCTTATTTGCTGGAAAACAAAGAACACAGAATGACACAAACAATACACAGAGTTAGAGAGCTTTATGTCATCTTCACAAAGGTTGTGTCAGGATCTCATACCTTCTCCTTCCTGGAAAAGCTTCTCCTCCTCTGGACCTTCTGGCTTCAGAGGATTTACATAAGCTGCCCTGAAACACAGAAAAAAGACAGAAACAAAGAGTTAATATCAAGCTTATGTATAATATAACAATATATTACTTTAACACAGGGGGAAAGTAACGAAGTACAATTTAGAGGTACTTCACTGGAGTCTGTTTTACTCCACTACACTCATCTGACTTTAACAAGTTAAGAGGTTGAATAGGAAATTAATTGGCAACTATTATACGATACAAACTAGAAACATTTGATGGTTCCAGAAGTAATAATGTTAATAATGTAAATGTATTAGTAATAATGTTAATCATGTAAATGTATTAGTAATAATGTTAATGTGTAGTGTAGGAGCCGTTGGTTACTTCCTGTATACATTGATGCTCATTCTGTGTAAACGTTCCTCAGACTGTGTCCTACCTCTTGTTTTCTGGATCCCGGGCCACCATGACAAATGTTGCATCCAGAACCGGAGAATAAGCTCCATTGTGGAACTGGAAGAAGAGTCACATTGTGAGATAACAGCTTATGTCTCGGTCTGATGTTTAATACGTCTTATTCTTTGACCTCGCTTTATGTATTTACCTCCATTGGTGTGGTTTAATCTCAACACCACAATCCCCCTTTTATCTTTCCTTATGAATCATTTCTTTCTTCTACTTCCCCAAATAACTAAACTTAACACATGTGTGTTCGTGTGTGTACCTGTGACATGTGCATCTTGGCTTCGATAGAGGTCTTTCCCACCCACGTCACATGACCAGTGAACTTGATGTCGCAGTCAGGATAGATGATGTGCTGCCTCATGTCTGTCCGACGGGGGAAAAGAAATGTATTAATTAACTGACCAACAACCTAAAAACTTAGTTCAATCCAAACAGACCTACCGATCTTATCCACCAGGGCGGTGACGATGGACAGAGGAGACCTCTTCAGCGCCACATTATAGGTGTGAGAGTAGGAGATGAGGACTGAGGAGACGAGGAGACGAGGAAGAAAAGATGTTAGTGTTTGACTGTGTTGAACTGTGTCGACTTATAATGGAAGTGAATGTGTGTCTTAGTGATACCTGCTAAACTGTCCAAGTCCTCCAGGATTCTACCAAACCTGAGAAGAGACAAAAGTAAGAGGGAGGTGAGTTCTAGTTCATATGTATGTGTGGGTTTGTTTTTCTATCCTGGTGGGGTCCATCACCTGACATCACTCACGCTATGTCAGGTGATAGAGCCATGAAGGTGATATGACCAAAGGCATGCGCACTGCAATCAACAGAAAACAGTCTGCTGATATGCCTGGTGCATTTTCTTGAAAGTGGACCCCACAGACTTCATTTACAATACTCCGTTTGTGCCCCAGTGGTCAGAGATGGTGTTGCAGAGTGAGAACTTGCATTGGTGGGGTCATGTTCCTGAGAGTGTGTGTGTGTGTGAGTGTGTGTGTGTGTGCGTGTGTGTGTACCTGACAGTGTTGTGGAAGGTCAGGTACTTCTCTCTGAGCTGTGGTTCGGAGCCCAGAGGCAGGTGCACCTCCAGGTAGCTGTCCTTCATCCTCTTGGCTGGAAGGTCGCTTTGAGACTTCGCCAACATGGACGACAGCGACACGCGCTCCGACATGGCCTGCTGGTGGTCACTGCACACACGAGAACATATTCAAAACTGATCCACAAATGATTTCGTTAACATTGCGGGCATTTGGCCTCGGTGGAGATCTTTCTAGCTTTGGTTTATTTTTCTATAATTATCTTTATTTTCATGCACCGAAACAAGTTCCTTGCATGTAAAAACCTACTCGGTTCAGAAGCCAGTCGCAGTTTACATCCACGTCTGTCATTGCATCTCATTTGTGTGAAAATTGTCATAATTAGAATATAAATTGTTGAGTTGCAAAGTTTGATTGTTGAAATAAAGTGAGTCAGTTACAGTGCAAAACTTTATCACAAATTTGAGGGGTTGAATTAACAGAGAATAAAATGTTATATTGTTATATTGCACAACTGGCTCAAAGTAGGACTTGATTGGTAGAAATATAACAATAATGTACCATACCTGCACAAGTATTTAAAGATTGTTTGTTATCGATAGATATTAGACACAAAAACAAACGAACGGAAACAAAACAGCAGAAATGTGATGTTCTCTTGTTGCTTTGACACAAATGGTTCAGTACCTCCAGTTAGTGGAAGCTCCCACGATTTCTCTCAGCCTGTTTCGTACTGAAAAACACAAGAAACACAATCAGATCATCTATGTGTGTGTGCGTGTGTGTGTACGTGTATATGAGAGTGTGTGTGTGTGTGTGTGTGTGTGTGAGAGAGTGAAAGCACCAAAAGTTCAAGGCTATACGTTTCATACCGTCTCGGTCACAATGAGGCTGTTACACTTTTGTTTTTACAGCTGACGCCTTCAGGGAAACCAGTTCAGTCACTTTAAGCTGACATGACGCACTAAATATTTTATTGTGATTATGTGCTCTAATAAAGGGCACGACTTATTCCTCAATCTCAGAGATCTTTAGTGATCACATTTAAGTGAACAGAGTGATCTGATGGTGAATCAAACCGTCAAATGTCCGTAATTCTTGCAGCTCATTGAGGCCGAAAACAGTGAGACAATATGAAACAACACAGAGTACAGATCGAACAGAGGCGGCTATCGCGTGGGAACCAGCTGCGACAAAATACTGAAGCTCAGTGCAACAGAGGGAAGAAGAAGGTCGACAGACGCCACCATGGAATGCTGTGGAGCCGGCATGAACATTACAATCCAAACAGGAGAGCAGTACAAAGTGTATTAACGAAGGTGTAAAAGAAGACGGTAACATGCAGGAGCCATTAAAGTGCAATTAGAGCAAATTAGAAGAGACTGGCTACAGGTAGGAGTAGTTCAGATAGATACGATTCGTCTTGGTTTACCAACACGCACCATTAGACACGTGTAAAAGTGGATTTCCTGTGGAGAAACAGAAATGATTGAATGGGTATTTTACACATTGAATTATGTCACCATGTTACATTTCACGACATTCATTCAGCATCAAACATTTGAAGTGCGTCCCTCTCAAAACCAGCAGCTGAAGCCGTGTTCAGTGCCACAGCTCTTAGTGCTGACACGGGTTGTTTTTTAGGAAGCGAGACATTAGCATGCGCTAGCTAGTAGCGACTCTGACTTCAGCAGGAAGTTCATGACGCCGGAGATTCATTTGTTCTTGAATTTGAACCTGCTGTAAAATGTCATAAAATGATCCTAAAGCTCAGGACAATGTCTAAAAAGGGCTTGTTTGGTCCGACCAACAGTCCAGAACAGAAGCCCGGTTCTGAACACCTGTAGTTCAGAACCAGACCGTAAGCATTTATATTGTCACATCCACTGAAAGTAGTCAGCTGATACCAATTCAGACACCTCAACTCAGGTTGTTTTCCAAAACCATATGTGGTGAGATCATGCAGCAACAACCTCAAGAGACTGTGGTATAAAGCTTCAGGGCCCGTTTCCTTGTCTTCTTCAAGGGACGTAGATGTCACGTTTAATGTCCCATTGCGACAGTAAACGGCATCAAAGTCCAGCAAGTGCTTGTGTAAAAGCCATCACAAGGGAAGCTGTAACCATAAAATGACTTTAACAATAAAGCTGCTCAGTTTCACTTCAGCTTTATGATCTGGTACGAACACGTTCTGACCCAGAAGTGACGCACAGGTTCCTCTCTGCCAGCTGATCAAACTGAGGAGCCATTTATTTAAAGTTACTGTGAGGAACCTTATCTGGTCCTGAACCAGTCTCAGTGTAGTCCTGATCGTCTATGTGAACCAGTCTCAGTGTAGTCCTGATCGTCTATGTGAACCAGTCTCAGTGTAGTCCTGATCCTCTATCAGACCTCCATCAGTACAGAGACCATCAGAGAGAAGATGGTCTGTTTCTATAGAGTTATTCTTAATGCTCGTCATCGGAGCCACCGGGTCGGGTTCTCCTTCAACTCAGACTCCAGCAGAGACCGGCTTCACCTGCAGCCTTGGACCTGCAGTCGGAGCTCCGGACGGGAGAACCAGAACCAGGACTGAGAGGAGCAGACTGTCAGACCCTGCTGCAGTAGAATGAGAGGTTTTCTGAAGAGAGTCTGGTGCTCAGAGAGACGACCACTTTAGTCCACAGGGACCAACAGAACCAACACTAAGTTAAAGTTCCTCACAGTAACTTTAAATATTTCATTTTCTATTTGAATCGTTGGTAAAGTTCTGAGATGTTGGAGGGATTCACAGGTCTGGAACCAGCTCAGTCAGCAAAAAAAATAGAATCCAATGCAAAAAAAAAAAAAAAACTTCCTGTACGACCAGGACGGCACTCATGTCTATAATGAGTCAGTCAAACAGGACGCACGGCGGCCATCTTACCTTCAGCCATGTCCGGCGCCCGGCCCGGCTTGGACACGCCCCCCGAACAAAACGACCGGGTCGTCACGGACGCAGCCGACCGCAGCAGCAGGAACCTGCAGGCCACAAGAGGACATGACAGAATACTGAATAAACACACCAGAGAGGACCTCTGAGTCAAGGAATCCAGTTACATCCACAAGCATCCTATTCTAAATATAACCGCCATCTGATCTGTGTTTAATCCTGCTGCTCCACACACAGACTCTCACTGATGGAAAACCTGTGTTGTTGCCAAACACTTCACCTCCATCTGCTCCGACATGTTCCATTAAAAACAGAAGAAGAAGAACGTCACAAAGCACAGTTCATCCAGACGCTACTTCTTACGCAATAAAGAGACACCACCCATAACCACAGCTCCACTTTCTAAGACTTTTACTCCAGAGACAAATATATTTAAAACATGTAAAAAGTACATGTACCTCTGAGATGTAGTACAGTATAAAGTACATGTACCTCTGAGATGTAGTACAGTATAAAGTACAACATGTACCTCTGAGGTGTAGTACAGTATAAAGTACAACATGTACCTCTGAGGTGTAGTACAGTATAAAGTACAATATGTACCTCTGAGGTGTAGTACAGTATAAAGTACAATATGTACCTCTGAGGTGTAGTACAGTATAAAGTACAATATGTACCTCTGAGATGTAGTACAGTATAAAGTACAACATGTACCTCTGAGATGTAGTACAGTATAAAGTACAACATGTACCTCTGAGGTGTAGTACAGTATAAAGTACAACATGTACCTCTGAGGTGTAGTACAGTATAAAGTACAATATGTAC
>NW_027466520.1:517500-525000 GCF_050575085.1 Anarhichas minor | reverse complement strand
CCTAGACGGGACTGGAGTCCGTCGGCGGAGCCGTCGCAGTTTGGTTAAAACGTGGGGTTATGAATAGGAGGGAATCCAGTCTGGTCTGTAGCTTCTGGATGTATTTGTACATAATATGTGCGTTTATCTCTCTCTGATCGGTAGAATTAGAGCGAGTTCTATGTCTAAGTTTTAGGATCTATCGCTATTGGAATTGCGCTGCCAAGACTATGGGCCAGAGGTACCTGTGAGGGTTGCATAACAGTAGTGGTAGCAGATTTACGGATTTTGTTAACACAGTCTAGGGTGACCAGCTAGGCTGGGGTTTAGAGCGGCTCAAGCTGTTGACAGATGAGCCGTTCTCTGATGAGGTCCTGCATTAAATCTGACTGCTACGGCATAGGTTTTGTCTTCCTTGGTCACTTCTGGTAGAGTCTCTAAAGCATGCAAAGGGTCATTTATGAGAGTGGAGCGTGAGTTTACAGTCACAATGAAAGTTTTTTCAGGTCCTGTAACTGTTCTGGTTGAAGTTGGATTTGTTAGCGGTTAGTGCATGCCTACAGGGTGAGTTGAAGCATGCAGTTAAACGTTAGTAGTCAATGATAAGCCGGATTTTCTGGTTGGTTTCAACACTGGCTAGATTGGCGAGTTGCACTCCCTGCGAAGTGCATCTCTCTAAGTTTCTGTTGTCAGAGGTTTCACCCCTCGAGCTGTTCAACCGGCGAGGGCGCATACCACCACGTTACCGCCAGCACTCAGGGAAGCGTCGAGAATGGCTTCATTCTGTAGTGTGTCATGGCGGGTAATGATGACATTTCCCCCGCCCCTCCCCCCTAATTAGAGATGGAGACAGGTCCCCCGCGCAAATCAAGTTCAGTTCCCTAAAGCGGGGCAGGAGCTGGAAGAAAAACCCCCTGCACTAGGCATCTTCTGTCCCCTGCGGCACTGGCGACTTGACACGCCCGGGCGATGACTCGGCTGAAAGAAGGCGGTGGCTTCGTTGAACAAACTGGAGGTGGATCACGCTGACAGAGCAGGATAAACAAGGCTTAGCTGACAAAGGATTTTCCGAACTAGGGTGCTGGAAGGGCCTCTAAGGTTTTGGTACCCTAGAGGTATATGCGAAAGGTGGGGGGGACACATTAGGTTCGTTTCTGACCTGGAATCGAGTAGAGCAAGTGTGTTATGGCCCCCCAGTACGACTGATATATATATATACACAACGGGCATTGTCTTTGTGAACAAGGTCGCCCAAGAAGGTTAAAGAACAGGGGGGGGGGAGCGCGCAATTGGGAGTGGTCGTTTCAGGGAGTGTGCTGAGTTCTCTTCCCCACCCTACTAAGTAGACTTGAGCAGCAGAGGGGAAGGTCACTTGGCTTAGTCAGGTGGGCTGCGAGTCGGTGTCGGGTTTTCTGACGAGTGCGGTGGCATTACCTGATTTGGACCCTGAGACAGTCATCAATACTCGAGTAGCGAATATTTGGATCAAAGCGCTCTACGTCCTTCGTGCGGGACTCTATGTGATAGGTGCGCAGGCCCTGCGCGCGGAGAGGGCCTAAACCGTCTGAATCGCCATAATTATTAAAATCAAGGGGAGGGTGATCTACCTCTCCCCGCGTGGGAGAGGGCGTTCGTTCTAGGCGTACACTTGACATATGCGGAATGTCTTGCTCGCCTGTGGAAGTGGGCTCGGACCCACTTAGGTCACTCAGGACCTGGGAGTAGTCCCCCCTTCTCCTGTCATCAGAGAGGGCGAGTTTGAGGAGACCAGCAGCTGCATCTTGTGGTGCAGGGTTGTCTGGCTCCTGGTGAGCTTCTGCTCCTAACCTGTACGGTTTTTGACTGCCCATTTTACTTCTTTGTAAATGGCAACAGTGGTTAGAATTCCCTACTGTTAGTAAGAAAAACGGTTAGTGTTTACGGTTAATGCAGGCGCACAGTGAAGTGCCTAGTTCTATGACTTACAATTTCTACTGTTGCTCTGAGGTATTAACTACTGCTTTTCAACTCAAAGGTAGAAAATGCTAATGTGGTTTCAGCACTTCTGGCCTGTGACAGCTGTGTGTAACTTTTCTTTGAGGGATTAAGAAAACAAAACAAAGTGTTGGTTTTACAAATAAACGATCAAATCTACTAAACACAGCTGACTGTTAGTTTAGGAAATGTAACGAATGATCTAACCTGGAAAGGAAAAGAAGTAACAAATTTCAGAAAGGAAATTAAAATTGAAAATTTAATTAAAATTAAGATTAAAATCAAAATTAAAACTAAATTAAAATAGGAAAATGGTTTGAATACCAAAAATCAAACTATTTTGGAAAATAATTTTCAGAAATTTGGATTATTCAAAAAAAATTAATAATTAAACTTTCTCAGGAAAATTAATTATTCAAAAATTATTCAAAATGATTCGAAGGTATACTATGGATTAGTGTGCATACATACTGCAATAAAACTGGAATAACGTAGCCTCACACGGGGCACCATTATGTTGGGAACGTAGAGGAGCGTGTTTGGTTATCAGCATCTAAGAAACTAAATTCTTGACATCAATAGAATTATTAATGTCAGTAACAATTATTAATAATAACGGGGCACCACCCTGCGAACAGGGACCAATAACCAAACAATAAAACTAAGTCTCATAATTAGCGTTCACTCATAATGTCAATAGTCTGAGTACTATTACACATTCAGAGTGAAAGTGAAGGTTTATGTTCGAGCACAGGCCACTACATCCAGTTATTATTACACACATATGAACAAGTAATCACAGACGACTGCTCTTTAAAATATAACAGAGTTTATTAAATAAAATAATAAATGATCAAATCAAGTAATATCAAAATCAACAAACACTATCATACAATGATATGTCTAATACCTAAAGTCAAATGAATAAAGTGGGGTAAGGATATGTATATAGATATATGTACATGTGTGAGTGTGTGTGTGAGTGTGTGGAAACAAAGGGGGGGGGGCCTACTAAAACAGTGATGGTACGTAACCTAAAAAGGGGCGTGTGAGCCTACAAGCAAAGATGGCGGAGTCTATTGACCCGCGACAAGATAGCTGAGAGGTGGCTACGTGTAACCACGTGGGACGGCGCACAATGTGGGTTGGGACAATAGATTACGTGACCACGTGTCTGAGAGGTTCACCCAAAATCAGTGAATCTAACTATGTGTGTGCGGGTTAGTAGGAAGAGAGAGAGAGAGAGAGAGAGAGGAGCTCTGAGCGCGGTGCTCAGCGCTGCAGTGAGAATGTGAGGAACAGCTGATCACTCGTAAACTCTGCGGTCGGATTCTGAACCGACCGGTCACGCTTGTACGGTGATAGTTGCGGTTCTAGATCTCACTCACAGAGCCGATTTAAAGAAGAGAGAATAAAACCAAACAAAATAAAATAATCCCCAAAACAAAACACATCTTTGTCACTGCGGTGAGATGCGAGTATTGCTCTCTTATCACCCCGAAACTCGGTCGGCGAGACGAGGCTCCGCCACCGTGGTTTTGGTCTTTGAAGTGATAAAATCACAACCTCCACATCCACTAGCAGCGACGGATCTAATGCAAACAGTTACAGCAGGAAATACACAATATAACGGGACTCCGTGGTCCGCGATGCTTGCGCAATAACACGTTATAACACGACAGTAACTTAACGTAACAAGATACAGGAATAACAACGACATAACGAATAGGCTAAATTAAGCTAATGCTATGCTAAGCTAAGCTAGGCCCAGATACCAGTAACTCTTACTTGTAGAAGCTTTGTTCGGTGGGGTACGTTTCCCGTGGTGGGGATCACTCGGTCCTCGAGTAGCCGCTGGCTCTCGGTGGCGCGGCCTCGGGGCTGGCTGGCGCAGACTCGGCCTCCTCGCTGCAGAGAGGGGCTTTTTAACTTCGGCTGAGGGACGAGGTTTGGGTCGTCCTTCCCGGAAATCTTCGGCGAGGAAAGATTGTTACCTTCTGCCGGCGGTGTGTACACAAAAAGGGTGGGAGAACGGGGCATAGGAGTTATCCGTTCTCGCACTACAGGATCCAAAACTCAAAATAACACAGTCTGTTCGACCAGCGAATGTTGCATGTGACCTGATAGGATTTGATGAGGCCGCGGTTCCTCGTGGATCTTCTTGTCCCCTGGACGAGTCCGGAGTGAAGAGGCCTTGTGGACCTCCTGACACCAGCGCGTGTCCGGGGTGAAGAGAGCCTTGTGGATCTCCTTACACCAGCGGTGTCTGGACGGAAGAGAGCGAATGGCGTTTCCTGCTCGCTTATAAACCAGGTCTCGAACAGTGGGGGGCCATTTCTTGGCCAATGAGGGGCCAGGATCAAGTTTTGGCTGTGCTGGGAGGTGTAGTGATTCATCTTGGAGTCCTGTATTCCTTGGTCACTTCTGGTAGAGTCTCTAAAGCATGCAAAGGGTCATTTATGAGAGTGGAGCGTGAGTTTACAGTCACAATGAAAGTTTTTTCAGGTCCTGTAACTGTTCTGGTTGAAGTTGGATTTGTTAGCGGTTAGTGCATGCCTACAGGGTGAGTTGAAGCATGCAGTTAAACGTTAGTAGTCAATGATAAGCCGGATTTTCTGGTTGGTTTCAACACTGGCTAGATTGGCGAGATGCACTTCCTGCGAAGTGCATCTCTCTAAGTGGACAACTGCTTTTTGTTTTGTTTTGATATCGATATATAGTCTGCACTTAGTAGTTCAGGAGTAGTTCTTACAACTCAACTCACATACAGAGGACTTCCAACGAGAGGGGAAAGGAGCAACAGAAGAAAATGAAGTATAATATACGAAAAACTGAGGCCAGAGACGTGTCTGAAATATTACGACTGGTGAAGGTAGGCCGCAGCGGATATGTGGACGTTTAAATGGTGTTATTCGATGGGAAGTACCGGTGGAGCGGTCGCCCCTCACTCGGGCTTCAGCTAATATATAAGAACATAATAATAATTAAATTAATTCATAAATAAAACCAATAGTTTTTAAAGTAATTAAAATAAGTATAATTATGATACAATAATATGATATACAATATTCTGATCTGGGCCATTCTGCATAATGAGTACTTTGACTTTTGATACTTTCATTATATTTTGAAACAAATACTTTTATACGTTTAAATGAGTAAGCTTTTAAATGTAGGACATTATCTCGTAAATATTTCTACACTGTGGTATACTACTTTTTTAAAGTACTTCTTCCCCTCACTGCTCAAAGTAGGCTACAATGTACCTTTCCTCCTCTGCCATCAAAAACAAACGAAGATCTTATGACAGAGTGAAAGCACACGCGTCACGTGATCGTCGCTTGTGACCCGATTGGCTAAAAAAGAAAGAAAAGATGGCCGGAGGCTGTCGCTGATTCGTCAGCAATCCGAGAAGCAGGAAGGGGGGCACCAGCCAATCGCGTGCCAGCGCGAGCCTGGGTATAAAAGCAAAGTGGTACACAAAGACGACGGCAGTTTGAACTGGCAGCGACCCAGCCGAGGGTGTGATCTACTGGATGAATTGTCGAGACAAACGCGTCCGGACCAGAGGCTGACTGCGGGGAACAGGCCACTCTGAAGCGAATGAAGAAACAACTCATCTTTCACTTCACATACAGAGGACTTCTAACGAGAGGGAAAAAGAGCAAAAGAAGAAAATGGAGTTTAAATTACGAAAAGCTGAACCCAGAGACGTGTCTGATATATTACGACTGGTGAAGGTAGGCCGCGGCGGATATGTGGACGTTTAAATGGTGTTATTCGATGGGAAGTACCCGTGAAGCGGTCGCCCCTCACTCGGGCTTCAGCTAATATATAAGAACAATAATAATAATAATTAAATACATTTATAAATAATAATAATAATAAATTACTAAATAAAAACTGTAATAATACTAATACATTAATAATAATTAGTAATACATTATTAAATAAAAATAATAAATTTATATATTTATACACTAGCTAACGTCAGCTAATTGTTGGTATTTAATAGTTAAATAAAAATAATTATATAATTTAAAATGATTATTAATTAATATAAAGTAAATAATAATTTATAAATAATAATATAACGTGAGCTAATTGTTGGCTACATTGCTAGTTAGCCTGGACCTTCCCATGAACTGTACTTTAGGTCGGATGACTCGGAACCGATGTGTCGCACCGTGTTGGTGAACTTCTGTGAGATTAGTTAGTGTCGTGTCTTTGTTTACAGCCTGACGTCACATCCGGTGCGACTTCCGGTTCTCCTAATATGGTGCGTCTTACCTTGAGCTTATCAAAGGTTATTACACTCGTGTTACTAACGGAGCTGGCATGAGTAACACGACCAGGGCTGCAGGTACACTGTTTGAATCGGTCTGTAGAGTAATGCACTGTTTAAATGTGTTTAAAAGTAAGAAAAACACGACGTCTTTAAATCATTGTTGTCCAAAAACCAAATGTATTCAATTCACAAAGATACTCACAGGAAATAGTCCCATTTGAGAAGCTGGAGGCTGTTAATCGTTGGTGTTTTTTAAGAATAATTCTAATTGTAATAATTGTACTAGTGTTTGCTGTTGCATTGTACTGATATTAGGACACTACATTGTAAATAAATAACCTGCAAAGGGACTACACACCAAACTCTCTAGCTATGACTCACTTGCACTGTCCCGGGTTAATGCATGAATAAAAATAGAACCTTATTATTATTTAAGGGGGCTAATAATCCTCCCATGACGCAGTCAGTGAATGCTTTCTGAGCCAGCTGTTACAGCAGCACAACGATGGAGAGAAGTACAGATTAATAGGTGTAATAGTAAAACGAATAATAAAGGTGTTATACAATAATAATAATATAAACTATACAGGAGTAGATGGAACCAAAGGCGTGGTTAACAGAGTCTAGTATGTCAACAGTTAAGTCCACTAAAAGTGTGAACTATTCTGGTTCCGGGGGATTTTGCTCTGCATTTTAATTTAGATAATGAATGTTGTCTGATCGTATTGTTCTCCGATGTTTTACACTCTGAAATGCACGTTTGTTTGTGCGTCGGTTGAAAGTCTCTTTGGCTCTAAACACGTTTGTACTCGTGTGCTTCGTGTTGCAGGAGCTTGCAAAGTTTGAAGAGATGGAGGACCAGGTGATCCTGACTGAAAAAGGTGAGCTCGTCTTTATCCACCGATGCACATTAAATGTTGTTATTCTTGTGCTTCAACGTTTGATTTCCTTGCAGAACTCCTCGAGGATGGATTTGGTGACACCCCGTTTTACCATTGCTTTGTAGCTGAAATCCAAGGAGAGAACAGCAGTGACGGTAAGAGGCCACGCCTCTTTCAGGAGCAAAACAAACGCTCGGGTGTCTCCTCAAACGGGCTCGCCTGCTTCAAACACGTTGTTTACGAGTTACAGCTGTCAGACACTTGTTAAAGAGTGTCGGGTGTTGTCTTCTGACTGAAACTTGAGTTCTTTAAATGATCTCATTTCCCAGAATAACATTTTCTAAGTTTGAGTTCATGACGCGTCTCTTCCGTCCTCTG
>NW_027466520.1:355000-510000 GCF_050575085.1 Anarhichas minor | reverse complement strand
AGGTCTGTAATGTAAACAAATAACATCAAGCTTCTCATCATCTGAGGTATCACTTTATAAATTATGACCTGCATTCTCTCTAGTGTCCACCAGGGGGCGACTCCTCTGGTTGTATAGAAGTCTATGATAAAATGACTCTACTTCTCTCTTGATTTATTACCTCAGTAAACATTGTAAACATGAGTTTATGGTCTCAATCTCTAGTTTCAAGTCTTCTTCAATACAGCATGATGTTCATTTAGTACATTATGGTCCATTTAGAGTCAAACAGACCATAAAGCAGGGGATGCTTTAGGGCGGGGCTACACGGTGATTGACAGATCTCTACGTCACTCCTCCTCAGTCTGAATATGGTCGCTCACCTTCAGTAGCGCCGCCGCCTGCTGAGGGTAAAACATGGAGGCCGTCAGCGCCATGAGTCCAGCCGGGAACAGCAGCTGCTTCACTCTGGAGCCTGGAGGAGAAAGACGTCTTTCAAACAGCTGCTAATAATCAAAGAATTCATAATTATGAACGTTTGTTACTTTAAACTGGCTAAACTTAAAATGTGATAATTCAATTCTGTATAGAAGGACGGACACTGATGGAGGAACATGGGATAGAGAGCTTTAGATGTGGAGGATATCTTCCTCTGTGTATTCACCTGAACATGTGACTCATATGGAACAAATGTTTGGTTGTATTTTGTGCGTGTGTTATTTAAGTTGGTTATATTTGTATACATATATTCGTACTGAATCGTTTGAATATATAAGACCTTGTAAGTATTGAAACCTCTTGCAAAGAAGAATTGTTAACATACTTTTCGATGTATTGCTGACACACCCAGAAAGTGACGTTAATGCTTCAATGTTCTAAACTCAGTTAGTCAGCAGAGCGACAGTTATCCAATTAGAGCCGTCTTTTAAAGGCTGGAGGATGTTTTTGTCGTCTCCTGAGGAGGAAGTAATCTTGGATTAAAAGGAAGTTGTTGCAGAAGAACAGACGTGTTGTCGGTCACCTTTGGCCACATAAAGTCCCAGGAAGCCAGAGAAGCCCACCACCGCTACACTGGGGTAGAGGTCAGGAGGGGGGTCCCTGAGGAACTGGTACGCATCTGGAAAATACAAAAGTACTAAAATAAAACACAGAGGGAGACTGAGAGAAGATGGCCGACAGGTTGTGAAATATCTGTGCAGTCATGTGTCAGTTTCACACTTTAAGAGTGTTTTCACTTCCAGCTTCAGTTTGTTTTTGTTCTGCAGGTCCTGGTGTGTGTGTGTGTGTGTGTGTGTATTACCTGTGACCGTGGTTATGGAGGTGTTGATTGTCGGCTCTACAATCTTGTAAACTCGCTGAGGTCCAAAGATCAACGGCAGACACACAGAGACAAACTTCAGGTTCTCTTTCCTCTGAGTACGTATAAAACTACTTCACTTTAATAATCAGAGACGTTTGAAACGTTATATCTATATTTTGAAATGTGACTAACCTCAACTTTCTCCACTGCAGCTCGGCCTGTTTGCTGCAAAAAGACATAAAATTTAAGTTAATTCTCTGATTCGACACAGAATGAAATACTGTGTATTTTTACTTCTATGGTCAGAACTGTGACACCAAACAGCAGTAATGTAGAAAACAACGAAGAAGAAAAAACAATTAGCACTGCTTAATAATGTCTCATATGAAAAGTCATATTTTTGTTGCCTCAGCATCACAAAAACAAACCAAACTGCACTTTAATCCCACAGATAATAACAACACACGTGCTTCATGTCCACTTGTTGCTCAACTTGTTGCTTGTGTGTCTTATTCTGGAAACTAAAAGTGATGAATGTCCATCAGCTGCTCCGCTGCTCAGCTCATGTGATTGTGTTTATTCTGCAGTGAACAACAGCTGAGTCAGAATACTGACGTCACCAGTGAAGAGTTGAACTGAGGAGAACAGATTGTGGTTCTTTAGGAATACGACAACATTTCTACTAAATGTATGGAGAACATGTGATGGTGAGAGCCCAACGTAAAGTTACTGTGAGGAACTTTAACTCGGTGTCGGATTCCAGCTTCTATATTTAAGATGCAGGTGACAGGAACTCTGAAGCATTAGTCCCAGCAGAGATCAAACCCAGTTGTTTTGCTGTTTTTCAACCCCTCTCACTGTGGAGACAGGAAGTGTTAGAACCCACCTGGCACTGGGTCGTGTACGGTTGCATTAACTTCCTCAGCGATGCGACGCTGTGCTCCAGCGGCCCGGCCTCTGGCTCCACATGCTGAGGCTCCACCTCGGGGCTGGTGTACAACGACGGCAGCTTAGAACAAACAACAACTCATGTTAAAGAACGAGTCCAACTGGGTCACTTCAGACCAGCTCACCAAGACCTCCCAGTCCACGCTGGGGATTCTCTTTAAAATATGAACGTGACAACGACTTCAAAGACCTTCAGCTTTTAGTAAGTTTGTGTGTTTAAGCTTCACAAGTTGCTTTTCACTGGATTGGGTTGAAATTTGTACTTAATATCCAAGTACTACTATACTTCACTCTCTACACTCGATACTTTTTGACATAAACTGGAGTTTTTGGCTTTAATTCACTTAAAACGCCCCAAAGTGAAGACTGACAAAAGGAGGCGTTTGTTAATAACAAACAAATGCTCAGCAGGCATCGACTGATCGATGGTAGACTGTGTGTAGTCTGGTATTGATTTAAGGTTTTACAAAGCCAGAAGAGGATAATGACCGCTCTCCTTTTTAAAAACACGAGATCAACAACAGTGTTTACGGTGAAAACAAGCAGAGACGAACTGGAAGAGAGAGTCGCTTCTACACAACGGGTCGTCTGAGAGGATCAGCTACAGAGTTTACAGAGAATAACTGAGACTTTAGTGGAGTTTTCACAAAGATATATAACAATATATATATTATATATTATATATATATATAATATATTGTTACAGCCGACAGAGGATGAATCGTTCAATAATATCCATAAAACACACTATTGTGCTTCCTCTCTTAGTTAAATACATGATGTATGTACTTATACTACATGCAGTACTTGTACTTGTCGTTAAGAGTGATAACATACTTTTACTTCAGTAAGGTTTTGAATGCAGTACTTCTTGTAGAACCCACCTCATCGATGCTCAGAGCAGCGTGAGAGCTCTTCTTCTTCGCCTCACTGGCCGCCAGCACCGAGCCGCCCAGCAGCAGGCCCGTCACAGGCGGAGCTGCGACACACAGCGACACCTGGCGGCACAACGGCAGAACTCACATGATAAAACTAACTAATAGAGCGGTAAATGAGGCTGTAATGTCAGTTAAAACCACTTTAGTTAATAACGTAGACACCAATGGGGTCTAAATAGCACACGTTCGTTTAAAATAACGAGGAAAAAGGAGCTTGTTTAACTGACCCTGTTAGCTACAGCAGCTATCAACATGCTAACATTGGCTAATGACTTAATTTAGCAACGTTTGACTCGTTTTTTTGTTGTATAATTTCAGTGTGTAACGTCATAAAGATACACTTCACTATATGACAGCTAAACATTAGGAAACAAATAATATTTAAAGTGGTAACAAAGGTGACAAACGTTAAAAATTAGTTACCAGTTTCATATATGACATTCTCGTCCAGGAGACTTTCGCTTTACTACGGAAAGCCGGAGGAGTAGCAAACTAAAGAGCGCATGCGCATCTGTTGATCAAAAAAACATTAGCGCTAGAATTATTCTAATACCTTTAATAATACCTATTAAACATATTTTCGAAATAAATAAATTTAATATTTTATTAGTTGTTGTTTTGTAAGTTTTGCATGGTCAAGCTCTTGTTTATTAAGCCTGGAAAATGTATTCAGATCCTTTTTATTTAAGTAGAAGCAATAATACCAGTGTAGAAATACTCTGTTACAAGCAAAAATATACTTAGAGTACCATAAGTAGAAGGTAGAAGAATATTAGAATATAACATTATTGGGTTATAATTATTGATGCATTAATTCATCACTTTAATGTTGCAGTTGGTAAAGGCGGAGCTACGTTTAACACATTTACATATTGCTGGGTAGCTAAACCTATAATCAAAATGTATATTATGATTAATATTTTGTATTATAATGAATGTGCAAAGTTACTAGTAACTAGATAAATGCAGGTGAGTAAAAATTACAAGTAGAAATAGCAGAAAATATAAATACAACTCCTTTTAAATAGTTATTAATAATAACTAGAAAATTTCGCAAGGAATTTTGACAGTGTGGCTTCTACTGCCTGAAGACGTCGCAATATATAGCTACACACGCCGATGTTATCGGTGGTATCGTTCAATCTTGTATTCGTGATGGACAGTCCACAAATGGCTCCCGTCATTTCTGTGCTGGACATATACATCTTTGTTTGAGAGGCCTTTGGAAATGATGGGAGCTGACGCTCCCATCATTTCTGTACAAACGTCATTCTGAGCTTCATGTTAAGATACAGTTACTCTATGGGGCTTTTATTTTGAAATGGGAGGGGGGGGGGGGGGGGGGGGGGGGGTCTCTAAAAATATCTTAAGACCTGAATGACTGTATGATAGAGAGAGACAGAGAGAGTGAGACAGACAGACAGAGAGACAGAGAGAGACAGACAGGAATGCCTTTGACTGAATATCTCCATGTCATGTGTGTGTGTGTAGAGAGAGAGCCTGTGTGTGTGTAACTGGTTGCCATGGTGAGGACGCACCTGGTGTTAGAGGCAGACTGATTAAGAAACGTTACAGTAAACAGTGATTTTGAACAAAACCCCTGCCTCCTTTTAACAAAAAATCTGAGTGCCAAAATATGGGTACCGTGAGAAAGATAAGACTCTGCTGAATGCGCTGATGTGTTTTTTATGTTTGTGGTGTTAATAATGTGAGCTCCAGAGCAACAGACAAACCTGGTACCGTCTGCTTTCTTTGAGAAATGAGTGGTGAGATTTAACATGGAGTCTAATGGAGCAGTTGGTTAGAGTTCATGTCGCTCTGTGGCTCTTTGAGCCAAATGTGTAAGTCCGTTGGATTCCACAGACACTTTACTGCGACCAGCACAACATTTCCAAGCTTTTGGGCCATAAATGGTGTATAAAGAGTAAACATTGTGGGTGCTGGAGCAATTTGTTTGGAAAAATCACAGAATATTTTCCTGCTCCGCTTCACTCTGACAGTGATGCTCTCACTCTAGCTCTTAACGAGCCGTGCAATACACACCCATTATAAAATCTGAAACAGACCCACAATTTTCCTGAAACTTAATCTGTGACTTCATGAAAACTGTGCTAGCTATCAAAATGTCCCTTTGGCTCAATAAAGTGCAGCGTTCTGTCTACGTTTTAAACTTTGAATCATGTTTCTACGTTAATGTACGGCTAGTCAATATGGGCCCAAAGTTAAGTGTTTTTTTAGCTCTCTTCACGCCGGAACCCCATTCAAGTGAATGGGGCGACTTTGCTCCGTTTTTTGGGACTTTCGGGAAAACCGCTGGGCGAATCTCTCCAAAAAATAGACAGCACACTATTCCCGATCAGGCCGCACGTTTTGATGTATTTCCACGCCGCTGTTGAGGAGAAGCGCGCCAAACTTTCTGGATAATAATAATAATATTATTAAGCCCGATGGATAATATACAGTGTGCTTTGGCACAGGCAGTTTTACTGAATAATAAGATAAGTCTATTATAACTAATTAACTAGCGTTATAACAAAGGCTGTGACGAGTACATAAAGAAGAGTCAGAAACACACACACAGATATAAAATCACTCCGCAGTCTTCTGAAAGTTGACCAATATGAACATTTATTTCTGGAAAGAAGTTACAAATCGTTTCCAAAGAGTTTCTACTCAGATTATAAGGTATGTTAATCTGATTTTACTTTCTTTTTCGGATACAGTCGTTGCAGCAAAGGTATGTTTTTTTTTTATTCTGTTTTCCTACTGACAGACTGAAGACCGGTGGACTAAAGGACGCTGCGCTATGACTGAATGTGCCATAAATCAGGACAGTAGTACGTTATTGGTTACACGTTTCTTCTTTTAACAGCAACATGAGAGGAAGAGGAGCAGCGAGAGGACAGCAGAGTGATGCTCACGATGCAGCGACACATGAGAGACGTTTGTGACCACGTGTGACACTTCTTCTGTGGTCGTTCACCGGGAGGAAGAAGTGCTAAAGACAGGAATATTACACTTTAATAACAGAGAGAAGAAGAGTTTTGAGTTTGTGAAATATCTTGAACCTGAAGAAACAGAAATAAAAATGTTTGAAAGCAGAAACAAAGTGTTCCTCGTCATCTTCTGCTGAGCAGGTTTCTGATCTTAGAAAAAGCTAAAAGTTTGTTCAATAACTGCAACAATGACTCGATTAAGTTCATTTCTTTGATGATCTAATCATTATTTTTTCCATCTTTCAAGCAAAACAACAGTTTCCGACTGTTGGTCAAACAAAATGAGATGTTTGAAGACGTCCCTTCTGGAATATTTTTCATCATTTTTGACATTTTATTCTCTTAATCAATTGATTAAGAGAATAATACTTATTAATTGCAGCTCTAATGAACATCTCTTGCTGTTTAACCCTTTCCACAGTGAAACAAACCACTTCTCGTTCACTTGGTTCACAGTCTAAGAAGTCTACCGGGAGCACAGTGAACACTGTGGAGCTCAGAGGCAAAGAAACGAGAATTTAAATGTAAAACTTTGTATTTAAGAAATGAAAAACCTGTGAATGAAACATCGTTTGTGTAGTTTCTGGTAATAAACGGACCAGGTGCCCTCTTTTTAAAACGTTCATAATCTGGTAAGAACAAACTACATGTTAAAATGGTTCCACTATACAGGCGTCCAGATGTTATTAACCCTTCTTACGCTGGAAGAAAGAGCGTTCTCAAAGCGTCCATTCATCGGCCACAAGCAGTGGAAACAAGCCTCAGCACGAGCTTCTTGTAATAAATAAACTCTACGACTGTTACTGCATAGCTCGCTGAAAGCAATACTTCAGACAAATAACTTAATAACTTAAAAAACACACACGGCTGACGGACACAGTATGTGTTCCAGCTCTTCTTTTCACAGTTGGCTCATGACATTAAAAAAAAGTAAAAAATAAATATGTGGCGAGGACGAGCTGTACAGTACGAGTGTGCTGTGAGTGGAGCACGCTTCAGCGTCTGAGATGAGCTCACTCTGGTTAGAAGCCCTCTGACACACGGGCGGCTCCTCCCTGAGCTCCAGAGAGAGAAGAGATGAACGCTGGTTTGTACCAATAAACGAAGAGCTTCATGCAGGAACCGGCCGCACCAAAGGATCCAAAACACTCTAAAAGAGTGTTGATCATCATCATCATCATCATGGCTGCGTATTCACTCAGAGGTTTCCTTACTTACATTTCTATATTTTCCAGTAGTAGTTGTAAAAGTCTCTCACTAACAGAAGTGATTATTTCAGGTATCTGTGTAACACAATCTAAACCCTCCGTGACTCTCACATTAGTCACGTTCTGTTAATAAAACATCTTCTAACTGCTTCGGGTCCTTCAGCTGATTCTCTACTCTGCTTGTTCGGGGTTTAGTGTTTGTTTGTAGGCACAGCAGCAGAGCTCAGCTTTCTCTCTCAGTACAGTGCATGCTGGGGAATGTAGTTCTCCAGCAGCACTGACTGGACATCCTCATAATAAAAGGTTGTGAACTATCCCTTTAACACCACCTCACTGACGCAGCTCTATTCGTTGACTTGAAGCTCAGCAGAGTGAACGAGCTCTTTTAAATCTTTGGTGAATGTTTCTGAGAGAGTTCAGTGAATCAGACTCGGAGGAGAATAAAGAAGGTTCCTGCACGAGGCCCAGCGTTTAGAACATCTTCACTAGCTGCACGTTTCAACGCAGACGGTTCATGTCAGACTGAATGTGTGCAACATCACAGCACCTTCTTAATACTGCAGCTGCTCTCAAGTGCTGGTAAAATGTGCATTTACAGCCTCAATAGGAACCCATATAAATAATACTAATAACAATAAAGTGCAGGGAATGTAGGTGGAGGTGAAGCACCGCCAGTGACCAGACGGATTCAGAGCCGCTCTTTCCTTCCTGTGCACGTAATCTCCAAAATAAAAGCACCTGTCACCACCATGACGTCGCCAGCGTCGCTGCATGAATGAAGGAATGCCCTCATGTACCGCGCGGTATGTTTTGTTTTGCATTCAACTCACACACACACACACACACACACACACACACACACACACACACACACACACACACACACACACACACACACACACACACACACACACACACACACACACACACACACACACACACACACACACACACACACACACACACACAGTGATGTATGAACAGGAGCACAGTATGGTGGATATCTGGGAGTAAAGAGCAGAGTTAGGACGAGAAGCTGGAACGCACTGGAAGCAAATGTGAGACTTTTTGAAGCAGCGTCTGTACCAACGTGGTCAAAGCATCCGTTTGATCTCCACAGACCGCTTTAAGAACATAGAAGTAGCTACACTACAGTGTACAGTGTTAAAGACGTGTTTATATACCTGGTTGTATACTTGCTGTGTTATATTCTACTCGATTAACGATGTACAGGATGTCTGTTTGCCTTTAAATAGATAGTTTGACCGCTGGAATAAGAAATATAAATAAAAAGCTCCCTTTGTAAATGGCTGCGTTGCTTCCAGTGCGTTTCTGCAATAAGCTTGACTGGACAGCCTAAATACAGAAGGTGAGTAGTAGAAGAGGAAACTGACCACAGTCCAAACAAACCAGCAGAATTTAACTTGGTTTTTCTCTTTCTCTTCACAAAACTTTTTTTTTTTCCTTAAAATTTTCTGAGAAAGCTAATTCTGAAAATGTTCAAGCTAACGTACGTTAGCGTTAGCGTCTTCACCGCGTCACGCTCTGATTGGCTTCATTGAGAACAGCAGATAGTAACGGCACACGGGGGCCATGTTCCCTCTCACCTGGAGGTGAGCGCAGGTCTCTACTCTTCAAAAACGCGTCTCCTCACCTGTGAGACCCCTGTGAGACACCCGACCCCCCCCAGAGGGAGAGACTTCAGTCCTTTGAACGGCACATTTCTCATTTCTATAAAAAAAGAAAAAGGAGGCTCCCTGCGGAGCAGACCTCAGCTGCAGCGTCTGACGTGCTCCAGCACGTACTCTGGGAAGTGCAGGCTGCACACCTGCAGACCGTCCAGTTTGCAAGGCATCCTGGGATACTCGTCCTCCTTCCACTTGTTGTCGTCGGGGTCGAAGGTGAGGATGGAGTCACTGTAGTGGCCGTTGTAACACAGGCCGCCCAGCACCATGATCTGCCTGTCCAGCACCGCCACCCCGTGGCCGCTGCGCCCGATGGGCATGGAGGCGAGGATGGTCCACTCGTCCGTGTCCGGGTCGTACACCTCGGTGGACGGGCAGCCCTGCGACTCGAAGGACGCCCGCAGGATCACGCACACGCCTCCGAACACGTACAGCTTCCCGTTGTGTGAGATCATCTTGTGGAAGCAACGGGCGTAGTTCATTTTGGATTTGTTCTCCCAGCAGCTGGCGTGGGCGCCGGGCAGCGGCGGGCCGCGGCCGGCGCGTGTCCTGTGTGCGTCGGACCCGTTTGAGCTGCTGCCGCCGCCGCTGCCGCCGCCGCCGCCGCCGCCGCCTCCTCCTCCTCCTCCTCCTCCACCTCCTCCACCACCACCACCTCCTCCTCCTCCTCCTCCTCCTCCTCCAGCCTCCCGCCCCGGGTCGAACACGCACACCTGTTTGGAGGTGGAGGAGGAGGTGATGCCGCCGGTGATGTACAGTTTGCCGCTGAGGACGGTTCCCTCGTGACCGTACTTGTTTACCGGGTACGGGTCCACGAACTCCCAGCGGTCCTCCGTGATGTCGTAGCGCTCCGTGGAGTAGAAGGTCTCGTCCCGCGTGCGACCCGCCACGGCGTAGATGAACTTGCCGATGACGCCGACGGCAAACTCTGACCTGCGGACGACAAACACACCGTGAATATGCATCGATGAATTTAATAATTCCATATTTCACACGATGGTTGAACTTGTGATGTTAATGTGTCATTAATCCGTGGGGGGGGGGGGGGATCTGTTTCACCACTAATCATAATGAAGCATGGAGTCACCTTGAAATGAACACAATGTGACAGACAGCCAGAGCTCGTGGGCTCCTCTCACCTGGGCACCGACATGTCGGCCATGCGGAGCCACGAGTTCTGCCGAGGGTCGTAGCGGTAGACTTTGGAGGAGGCGTGAAACTCCCCGTCGGGCCCCAGCTCCTCGCCACCCAGCAGGAAGGCAAAGTTGTTGACGATCGCCAGGCAGTCCGGTCGCAGCGGCACCTGAGGTCCCTCCAGCTCCCACCACACCTGAGGGACCAAAAAGCTCAGCTTACTAGAACTCACTTCATGCCAACGGATCGCAAGCCAGCCGGCGGGACAAACGGCGGGACACCTTTGGGCGCTGCAGCAGGAGGATCTTGCTGTTGACCATACTGTGGCCGATCATCCCCCTGAAGACGGCAGTCTGCGGGCGGACGGAGCGGATGCGGTTGGAGCGCGTCTCCACCAGAGGCTGCTGGTTGACATCATGGAAGTAGCTGAGCGCCTGATCCACCTCCTGCCTCAGCTGTCGGGAGTAACGGTAAAACTCAGACGTCTTCACCTGTGGAGAGGAAGAAAGCGCCGTCACAAAAAAAAACAACGCAGATTCCCGCCGGGGGGAAAAGAGTCAGAAACGCAGCACCCACCTTCTCGAAGATGTTGGCGGGCGTCATGAGGCAGAAGCGGATGGACTGCACGATGGTGTCGGTGTGCCGCCAGCGCCGCCGGTCGTGTCGCAGCCACGACTGGACGGCTTCATACAGCTCGATCTCTGGGAAGCGACTCAGAGCGTCACTGTTCAGGTACGCCTGAGAGAGAGAGAGAGAGAGAGAGAGAGAGACACAGAGAGACACAGAGAGTGAGAGACAGAGACAGAGAGAGAGACAGAGAGACAGAGAGAGAGACAGAGAGAGAGACAGAGAGAGAGACACAGAGAGTGAGAGAGAGAGAGAGAGAGAGACAGAGAGAGAGAGAGAGAGAGAGAGAGAGAGAGACACAGAGCGAGAGCGAGTTTGGAAATGAGAAAATCTAACTCAACCATTGTTTAACGTGTGAATACCAAACAATGGTTTATTTATTTGGTATTATTATCTAAAACTACAACACAAACTCCCAGAGAAGAGTCTGTATTTAAACGTTTCTGTCGCGTTAAGCGTACAAACCTGCAGTCTCTCCAGGCTGAGGTAGGACAGGAAGTCGGGCCGGCTCATGAGGGGGACAAAGTTGTCGAGTAGGAAGTTGTCGAGCTGCTCTTGGACGCCCTCCACGCCCACACTGAAGTCCTCCAGGAGGCGCATGACCTCGGCACAGTTCTCCAGACAGATCTTAGCCAGCAGGAAGGAGCAGCAGAACTCCACCGCCTCCGTCAGCTGGACGTACATGGCCGCCTGGAAGTGAGAGGAGGAGGCAGAAAAGACGGAGGAGGTCATGTGTGATAGAGAGTTTTATGTCAGTCCTGACGAAGCACAGTTACGTTGTAGAGAAGCAGTGCACCTGGAGGATCTCTTGGACGGTGGGCATGCTGAGCTCCAGCGAGCCGTAGTACATGAACCGGAGGATGTGGCCGAACCCAGCGGCCGTCAGCCCCTTCATGTGGATCTTGTCCTGGTCCCTCTCCCTCATGTCTGCTGTGAACATGACCCGGAAGTAGTCGCTCTGGGTGGCCAGAAGCGCCTTGTGGCCCTGTAAGGAGGACGGACACGAGTTTCAATAACAGATAATAACAAACAACCTGCTCGGTCAGGCCGAAACCTTTCTACTTCGGACTGTTGTCTTGTTTGCTGTATTTGTGAACCTGGAAGTAGAGACGTCCTCTCTCTGTCTCTGTGTCTCTGTGACTCTCATCATGATCAGAGAGAAGAACACATTGTAGAACTCTGGTCGTCTCAAACACAATAAAACCCTCACAAGTAAGTTGATCACAAGGATAATCTACCTGGAAGTGGTGCTCCTCGATCAGCAGGGTGACGTCCAGCAGCAGGCGCTCCTCGTACAGCGCCCGGAAGCCCGACGACACGCTCCCATCATGCACCTGGGACAGGTACACCTCCACATCTGCCCCCGACATCACACACCTGGAGGCACGACGGAGAGCACATGAAGCCACGACACTGAAGCTGTCTGGTGTGAACATAAAGCTGAACTCAAACTTAACGACTCTTCCACAATGAATTCAGCAGGCACAACGCTGCCAGTTTAAAGATGATGTCTGTGTGCAGCTGAATAAAGTGAGAGTGTGTCTGGACGTTCAGCTGCATTAAAAGCTCAGCACGCCGTTACTCTCTCGTGTTCGTTTCAGCGCCGACACTCCGGGGAAATAACCGGCTCGACTGCAACACAGTGAGGTCGGTAACAATAAAGAGAAGGGGAAGAAATCCTGCATCATCATCATCTTCATCATCCTCCAGCTTCTTCAGCGAGAGATAAAAAGTAACATGAACACACAAAGTGTATATTTGATTTGACTTAGTTTCTGCACACATAAAGTAGAAAAAACACATCATCTGCATGCCTCCACAAACACACAGTCACTCATTCATAAATGAAAACACACACACACACACACACACACACACACACACACACACACACACACACACACACACACACACACACACACACACACACACACACACACACACACACACACACACACACACACACCACACTCACCTCTGATTGGCCACGGGCATGTCAGAGGGGGTTGTCCGAGCCAATCAGAGGACAGTGCCCCTTGTGTCCGGGAGATGCTAACAATGTCCCTTTTCTGAGCGTCAATCACCTGGACGACAAAGTCAACACAACCGCCTCATTAAAGCATGAACGCCTGCAAACTGGAATCAATGAAAGCCGTACAAGGACAACCGGAGACATGACACGTGTGTGATTGTCATAATAACGCTGTACTAAACATTACAGAGGGGATTAAATATGAGCAGTCAGACAGTTTGGAAACAAACCTCCAGCTTAGAGAAACTTATTTGGAAAAGAGAACATCGTCAGTGGTGAACGACAGACATTCACTTTCAGTTACACCTCCAAATAAAGTGGTTTAGAAGATCTGGATAAACTGTCGGTTTGTTTGCAGTCTGACTTGATTGTGTTCTCAGATCTCTGCTATTACTGAGACTTTGGTTGGTACAACGTTATCAGAACCAACAGGATGCGTCAGGAGGAAGAAAGAGAGGCTTGATGGGTGAGATGGATGCTGAGTTAATAGTGACAGGAAGAGGTAAAAAGAAGAATCGTACCTTTTGGAGCCCGGGCGAACAATCACAGGCTTTGACGGCTGAGCGCTAAGGGGCCGCTCGCATTTCCTGTGTTTATGTTTCCCTGGTTCTAACAGGAGACAAGAAGAAGACCACAGACTGTATAAGAACATAGACTGTATATAAGAACATCATTTACTAAATGAACATCATGCTGTATTGAAGAAGACTTGAAACTAGAGATTGAGACCATAAACTCATGTTTACAATGTTTACTGAGGTAATAAATCAAGAGAGAAGTAGAGTCATTTTCTCATAGACTTCTATACAACCAGAGGAGTCGCCCCCTGGTGGACACTAGAGAGAATGCAGCTTTAAGACCAATTTGTGACAACCAATGTCACAAATTGAAGGATTTCTTCAATCTTTTATTCTACAGAATATAGTTTTATTCTTAACTAACTGTACTAAATATTGATTTGATTTATTATCATATCACGACAAAGAAAACCAGCAAGTTTGTTTTTTGTTTATAAATGACTGAAACAATTAATTGATTGTTGCCAATTATCTTTCTGTTAACCTTGATTAATCGATAAACTGATAATCAACAGCCTTATAATCCAAAAGTGTTGCTAACAAACAGAGACAAGTAAGTAATGAACAAGTATTTAACTTGTATGTTTGGGCTCTAACCAGACCAGACTACATTTGATTAAATCTCCATTGAAATGATGACATAGAAAGTCATAATTATGAGATAGAAAGAATAATAAACAGGTTGAGGAGATTAGCAAACTATGCTAATTCATAGCTAGCTGTCACTCACAACATAACAGTTATGAAAAAGGGGGATTTTTTTACAGTCATAACAACAATAGGAATAGATTGGGCAATGCTAAAGGCTAACGTTAGCTAACAGCCATTACACTGACATGAGCAGCACAACGGCCACTGTAGCTTATTTAGTTTATGTTAATTCAATAAAAGGATGCTACAGATTACCTTTACATGCTAAGATAAGATATAACAAAGGCTCCGGCTACACATTCATGCTAGCTAATAATATTAATCATGTGTGTATAAGAAGTACATATGTTGTCATTTACTCTACGGCTAAGCTAGCTGGCTAGCCACGTTAACTGTCACGATTCTCTGGTGGTGGTGGGAGGAGCCTATGAGGAGGGGATCCGACAGCCTTTAGCTTTAGCTTTTAGCCTTAGCTTTAGCTTGCTAACATCCAGCCGTCTCACCTCGGCGGTGCGAATCCCCCGAACAGCCCCTCTTCGACCAGGCAGCTCTGGCTCCTTCGGACATGAAGGAAATTGCGGGTTCTATTCCGGAATCGGAGAAAGCGGACGGCAGCGGTGCACTGCCATGTTATCGTCCATCTGTCACAGACGAAGAAGAGAGGCTCTTTAAATTAAACGGGATAACAAACCACAGCGGTCCACTATGGGCTTTGCGGACGCCATTTTCTGTACCGACGTCATTTCCGGAATTTGCGGAACTCAGGGGCGTTGTGCGGTGCAGCAGAGATCGTGTATTAGGAAAGAGGATGTATCACTCTGGTATGGAAACCCATTTCTGCACGCAAAAAAAAAGGTCACTAAAAAAATAAAATAAAATCCTCCAAAAAAAACAATAATAATAATAATCCTAAATCTTTTTTTTTTTTTTGCTGGTGGAAAAAAAGTGAAAAAAAATGTATATATATAAATGGTTTAATCTCTCCAGCTCTCTCTGACTTTAATTGTTTCCATAATAAAAACATCAGATCTTGAAAACACAAATCTTTCAAATAAATGAAGAAAGTTGTTTGTGGTCCTTTTGTTGTTCAGTCTACAATGAACATTTAAACCAGATGTTGAATCAGAAAACGAATCAAATATAAAGCTTGAGTTTAATCTGTGATCCGTCTTCACTGTTTACATGTTGAAAAAAATCTCATCAATCCGATCGGCTGCAGCGTCCAATCACATGACTGATGAACAATGAGGGGGCGTGTCGGCCGTTAAAACACTTCCTGGAAGTCTGTTCTCGTGGGTCCTCGCTCATGGCTCCTCAGAGATCCCTCCTCCCTCCTCGATCCTCGCTCCTCAGAGCAGAAATAAGAGCTTTGGAACGGCTGTCAATATGGTGGCGCAACTCCCGGTTCGATCCTCACTTGAACCGGAAGTTGGAAATTACAAATAAGAGACTATTATATGATATACATTATTATATTATACAGAATATTATTATATGATAAATATATTATTATATTATACTGAATTCCCTGTCAGGGTGACTAAAATAAGATGTTGTGACGTGTTTATCAAAGTGTTATTTACTGCTTTTTTCATGTTGGAATAAAGGTTAAATATTTAACTGCAAAGTAGTAATACGTGTTTGATACCTTAATTTTTTTGCATTAAATCATTCTGGGATGTTTTCTGGAATTGATCTAGACCTAGAACATTTTCCACCAGCCGCCACTGTGCACACATCACATTACACAGTGTACTCAACTAGTCCTACATTAAAATGCATGTGCAAACACCTGTTTTAAGGATGTTCAGGCAGGTCTTGCACTATCTTGCAAAATATAGTTTCAGTTGTGGTCAAAAGATGCATATTCATATATTCATTTATTTATATAATCTAGTTAAATTTCAAACCTACTGACACAACAGCAAACCTGGTACTGCAGGATTTGTTATAGAACTACAAACGCCACAACAGAACTACAGAAAACGTTTTGATTACGTCAGTAAACAACGACGGACCTGACACACATATAAAGATATATTTCTTTATTTTTTTGTAGAAGGAAAATGTACTTAAAACGTGTGCCCTGTACTGTCTTATACGATTGTTAGAAACGTATTAACAACATCAGCTTTATTACATAAAATGCATTTTACTGTAAAAAAAATTGCATCAGACGTTCTGAAAGGACCCCGTTGTGTGAGTCACGCGAGAGACAAACCCCGTTTTTATTTGTCAGCGGATATAAATATGTAACTGACATCTTGTTTTAAATATATTTGATTTCCCACCTACATGGCATAAACGGAACACATTTTAATGTAATAGTTAATTGTAGGAAAAGAGAAATAGCGGTTTTCAGTGGTTGATCAGGCATTCGCCGGAGCCGCCTCATTTCATTCCCTTTTCATTCAAGATGGCGGGTGACGAGTCCGGTACAACGCTTGGTCAGCCCCATCTGGCCAGACAAGACCTTCATTCTCTTGTAAGTGTCAATTTAACGGCTTTTTTAAAGCTTTGTGTATTCCGTTGTTTTGTCAAAATGGCGCCACACAAACGGTGTGACATTCGTAGCCGTTAACGGTCGCCGGTGCTCCGCCGCTACCATCCGGCACGTGATGGCAGGCCCGGTGTAGCGCGAGCTAATACAACCGTTAATAACGTTAACGTTACAAAGGATTTAAATCCTACTAACATGTCCAACTGAAACAAACGTTTGAATGTATAACATGTATTTACAGCGCCGTAACAGTCGCCATCTTTGTTCCGTGTCAGTGATGTGAGCTTAACCTCTGATTGGTCGGAAACGTTAGCATCATTTGCTATATTTCAGTAAAATCTATAGAAATGTCAATGGAATAATCCCAATTTTTGGCTGGTTTTCATCTGTTTCATACCAACATTTGATGCAGTTATTTCATAAAATATGAATATTAATGCTAGTAATGATATTAGCAGAATATAGTTACCTCCCTTTGGTGATTTTATTTTAATCAGCAGATAATAATATGCTTCAAGTAATTCTTAATTTTTTTCGAAATGAAATGTCAATTTAAAGTCTGGTGGTACTAAGTGATAAGAATGATATATAAAATATATTCAGATACGTCTTTATTGATCTCCAGAGGGGAGGTTCAGGTTACAGTACAGACGAAGAAGATATTTATTCTAGTTGCATGTACCTCTTATTATTTATTCATTATCTTCTTCGTCTGTACTGTAACCTGAATATATATATATATATATATTTATTATTATTATAATAATAATAATATATATATATATATATATATATATATATATATATTTATTTATTATAATAATAATATATATATATATATATTTATTTATTATTATTATAATAATAATATATATATATTATTATTATTATAATAATAATAATATATATATATATTATTATAATAATAATATATATATATAATTATTATTATAATAATATATATATATATATATATTATTATTATTATTATAATAATAATAATAATAATAATATATATATATATATATATATATATTATTATTATAATAATAATAATTAGAGCAGTTAAAGACAGTGTTACGGGGTAAAGTGACAGTGAGTTAGCTAGTATCATGTAAACGGAGTACAGTGGAATTATATATAATGTGGTTAAGTAATGATACTTGGTGTTGATATAATAATATAAATCAGAATCAGCTTTATTGGACATGCGTACATACATAGAATATACAAATAAACAAGAAAAACAAGGACATTAAAGACATCACAGCAGATTAACTACTATGTACAATATAAATATATATCCAAAAGTATGTATAAAAGAACAATAACAATGGATAAAATGTTATATAGTTCATAATGTAGTGAGATAATATGACATATTATGTGATATTTAAGTTTACTCTGCGTGTCCACTCTCAGAGTCGGTGTTTGTCGGTCTGTATGCCGTCTCTTTGTTTCTATCCACCTCCAGGATTAAAGAGAGCCGCTGTGCTCACACTGTGTTGTGTTTCAGTGTGCGATGAGCCACTAATGTGACTTGTTCTCTCGGCAGGATGTGTCCACTTTGACGCCTCTCTCTCATGAGATCATCAGCAGACAGGCCACCATCAATATCGGTACGTAAAACAAACAAATGCTGATCAGATGGAACCAGGAGCGCTGCCGGTTTTTGAACGTCTCGTCTTCCTTCTCTCCCCAGGCACCATCGGTCATGTGGCCCACGGGAAGTCCACGGTGGTGAAGGCCATCTCTGGTGTTCACACCGTCAGGTTCAAGAACGAGCTGGAGAGGAACATCACCATCAAGCTAGGATATGCTAACGCTAAGGTAAGAGGATTTAATCTGCACCTTCCATGACCTCGCGTTGTACGATGAGCCGAGTTTGGTCAGGATCTTTTATTCATGCTGTCACAATGCAAACAATGTTGTGTTCATAACCGTTGTAAACTGGATAGAAAACAAAGAAGACTTCTCATTGAGAACCAGAGCGCTGAACATTTTGAAACTTCTGTTCTTTCTTTCATATTAGCCTTCCCTCCGATTTCCTGATTTTTTTTTTTTTTTTTTTTTTTTTTTTTTTTCCCTTTCAAGTAAAACTTTGAACCCTCACTCGTATAACATGGTCCCTTTAAATAAAATAAGATGTATAAATATCACGTCCATGTTTCTGCAGGTATATAAGCTGGACGACCCCAGCTGTCCCAGGCCAGAGTGCTACAGGTCGTGTGGCAGCAGTACTCCGGACGAGTTCCTCTCAGACATACCCGGAACCAAGGGCAGCTTCAAACTGGTCAGGTAAGACTGGAGGGGGGAGGGGGGGGGGAACAGAGAGAGAGTTAGAGATGGAGAGAGAGATAGGGGGGGACGGAGGAGAGAGAGAGAGACACACAGAGAGAGAGATGGAGAGAGACAGACAGAGAGGGGGAGAGAGAGAGACAGACACACACACACAGAGAGGAGGAGAGAGAGCGGTCGTGTCCCTACAGCACAGATATATAACTTTGTTTTCTGTTTCACTGTAAAATCATTTTTCCTCAGTGTGACTTTTTTCCCCGTCTGTCTCTCAGACACGTGTCCTTTGTTGACTGTCCTGGTCACGACATCTTGATGGCGACCATGTTGAACGGAGCCGCCGTCATGGACGCAGCCCTCCTGCTCATTGGTAAGCCCCCCCCCCCCCCCCACACACACACACACACACACACTTTTACTGCCTGTTTCAGAAGTCATCTGACTGTCTCTTCTCGTCTCTCTCTTCTTCCAGCGGGTAACGAGTCGTGTCCTCAGCCCCAGACGTCGGAGCACCTGGCGGCCATTGAGATCATGAAGCTGAAGCACATCCTCATCCTGCAGAACAAGATCGACCTGGTGAAGGAGAGCCAGGCCAAGGAGCAGTACGAGCAGATCCTCTCCTTCGTGCAGGGTGAGTCAGCATCAACATAAACTCTGTCAACGAACATCCCAAAAAATACATCAAATATGAAAATTCATGTTTAATTGTGGGAAATACAAGCTACCACGTAGCGCTCAGCATCGCGCTGGAACCATCACCACCTTTAAGATGTTTGAGTAGTACTCGCTATCATCCAACATTTGTACTTTATAAACAGAAAACATCTTTTATATTGTGAAGTTTACTGCAAATGACGTTCACCTTGGTCTTTCTCCAAACTCTGTGTGTGTGTGTGTGTGTGTGTGTGTGTGTGTGTGTGTGTGTCCCCCTACAGGCACGGTGGCAGAAGGTGCTCCCATCATTCCCATCTCAGCTCAGCTGAAGTACAACATTGAGGTGGTTTGTGAGTACATCGTCAAGAAGATCCCGGTTCCCATCAGAGACTTCATCTCAGAGCCCCGACTCATCGGTAACAAACACAGACTCTTCTTTTCTCACTTTGTTGTCGTGCTTTCATTTCTGAGAATACTTTCTGTGTTTCAGTCATCAGATCCTTTGACGTGAACAAGCCGGGCTGTGAAGTGGACGACTTGAAAGGAGGCGTGGCCGGAGGAAGCATCCTGAAGGGAGTCCTCAAGGTGACATATCTTCAATCATGGTGGATCTTTGCGTTATTATCTGGCTGAAGAAAAATGACAGAGAACACACCGGATTAGGGCAGATTAAATAACATGTAGCTTCTTCACCTCCTCCTCTTCCTCCAGGTGGGTCAGGAGATCGAGGTGCGACCGGGTATCGTGTCCAAAGACCACGAAGGGAAGCTGATGTGCAAACCCATCTTCTCCAAGATCGTCTCTTTGTTTGCCGAGCACAACGACCTGCAGTACGCTGCACCGGGAGGCCTCATCGGTACGTAGAGCTGGCTTCTGGTCCAAATCGTACTGAACTTAATGAAGCAGAACAGTGGATCAAACACGTAGTCTATCAAATTAAACTGTGTGTGCAGGTGTGGGCACTAAGATCGACCCGACGCTGTGCCGGGCGGACCGTATGGTCGGTCAGGTGCTGGGCGCCGTCGGAGCGCTGCCCGAGATCTTCACCGAGCTGGAGATCTCCTACTTCCTGCTTCGGAGGTTGCTGGGAGTCCGCATGGAGGGCGACAAGAAGGCCGCCAAGGTGAGGCCTATGCCGTGTTCACACCGAGTAGATTACATACAAAGTCTACGCACAGACGCGACGACACTGGAGTGACGCGTATTTCCGACGGGGTGGTGCTGTCGCATGACGCTGCGGCGTGATAGCCTATCAGCGTTGAGATGCTCCTTTTGACATAACACAATGACCCCAAATGGTCCCGGATGATGCACCTTTATGCAGCGTGGACCATGCACCTCAGGCCTCTGAAGTGAACTAGTGTCTCCTTGTCCCCTCAGGTCCAGAAGCTCTCTAAGAATGAGGTTCTGATGGTGAACATCGGCTCGCTGTCGACGGGCGGTCGAGTCAGCGCCGTGAAGGCCGACCTCGCCAAGATCGTCCTCACCAACCCGGTCTGCACCGAGGTGGGAGAGAAGATCGCTCTGAGTCGACGTGTGGAGAAGCATTGGCGGTAAGAAGAAGTCTGACCACAGCAGTGACTTACACCTTTAGGGTTTAAGTTGTTATGTGTGACCTGAAGGGAAACGATGGCTGCTGTTGTTCACCGTTTATTTATGTGGATATCAGCACAACACGTCACTCTTCCACAGGTCTGGATCAGTGTTTTTCAACCTTTTCTGAGCCGCGGTACATTTATTACATTAAAAAGATCCAACCAAAGAAGTTACAAAATGACACATTGTAGCATAATACAGCAAATATGATGACAATTTAATGACAAGTCTCTGAATGTGTTGAATCTGGTTCTGTTTAGACACACACACACACACACACAGATGCTCTAGATATTGGAAGATGAATGATTAATTTACTCGGCCCATTAATCTGCCAACCGTCTTTGTTTCTGCTCCAAACTTCCGTTATCATATCAACCTTTATAAAAATGTACGAAGGATGTTTAACCTCACAAGGGACAAAAGGCTCCAGATGTTTGTTATTAGAAAGCAAAGAGATCTGTATTTCTGAATGAACTCTGATTGGCTCCTCCCCTCTTTGTTCCTCAGTCTGATTGGATGGGGGCAGATCAGGAGGGGCGTGACCATCACACCCACAGTGGACGATGACTGAGGAGGAAGCAGGACATCACAAACCATCACACTCTTCTTCTTTTGTTTTGGGTTTTCTTTTCTTTCTTTTCCTTCACAAGGAGGAAGGAAGGAAGGAAACAGAAGAGGACACATCAGGGTTTGAAAGATGCTTCCTCCCTCTGTTCCTCTTCCTCAGCAGCAACGTGAGGAGGTCCAGCTCAGCCTTTCTACCTGCTTTTTTTTGTTTTTTTTTTGTTCCTGCAGAAGAAGAAGAGCGGAGGAGGAGGAGGAGGTTCACGTTTCAAAGTGAAACCTGGAGTTCATTCAGTACAAATGATTTCAGTCTAATCTAATAAAATACATTTGGAAGAAATGTTTGGTTTGATTTTGTTGCAGCTGAAACATAAACATGAACCTTTAAAAGGATTTCATGCTCGTTGAGTCAGAATTAGACCGCCGTCTTAATTACAGACGTGTAATAAGTTTAAACCGTTTACATCAAATCCTTCTTGAACAGATTTAACAACTGAAGAGGTTTTTATTTCTGATGTGATTTCAATCTGAACTACTCTGATTGTTTATTAAAGCAGAAATATCAAACATTTCTTTAGTTCCAGCTTCTCAGATTAATAAATAATGTGAAGCTTCATTAGTAAATTGTGACTTTTACTATTTTCTGACATTTTAAAGAACTACGACGTCCTGATGGTTTAGTTTTATTATCACGTTATCACGACCACATAATGAACGGGTTAGTGAAGAACTCGAGCATTACTTTAAACGTTTGTTACATTAACATGTAGGTCTGTGTGTTTCTACTGCCTTTTTTCAGGTGCCAGTTTATTAGGTACACCTAGTAAAACTAGTCCTGCAGTAAATCCTCCTTTCAAAGGTTTTATACTGAAAGATTCTTTTATTTATTCTGTCATTTAACATTTAGCCTTGCTGGTATACATGGCTTGGACAAAATAACAAACACCTCATAGTATAATGTAATATTTATAAACCGATAAGACTCAGAGGGAAGGAAATATAAAACATTCATTCTGCATAGTGAGTGTTTTAACTTTATGTTTTTACATTCTGAGGGAACAAAGTACTTCTACACTGTGGTACAACTACTATTACTAAAGTTCTATGTACTTCTTACAGTACTGTTTAAAAGACAAAGAAGAAGAAGGCTCTAAGGATCAAAAGAGTCCTCGCGCAGATCGATGATGATAACGTCAACATTTACTGAAGGTGGTGCCGCACTTCCGGGATGGTTCACCTGACAAGCACGGGACGTGACGTCATCAAGGTGTTAAAAACTGAAGTCCAGAGTCAGTCGGAGAGGAAGCAGCGCGAGGAGACCGCTTAAAGTAGAGCTCTGTGACTTTACTCAGTTTGTGTATTATTATCTCTACGAACAAACGGACCGTGAACGCATCACCGTGACGACCAACTGATACAAACACTCGAGTTTTTATTATTATTTATTTATTGTTTTGCAGCTCTTCACACCTGCACATGGAGTCTGCAGGTGAGATTCATTCTTCTGTAAAAATAATAAATATGAAAGTATCATGCATCGTGGTTTTAGTACATGTACAGTGCTGTACATGTTCATATACTGTAGTAAATGTACAACTGAAACCTCACAGTGATTTCTGCCACTTTCTGTGTAGAAAAATTATCTCAACTTCAGATCCATAATAATTCATATTTTTATCTGTGAAACAAAACACCGTTAAAAGTTTCAATCTTAAAAAAAATCTTAAAATCCCTCCATCTCTCTCTTTCTCTCCCTCTCTCTGTCTCTCTTTCTCTCTCTCTCCCTCCCTCTCTCTCTCTCTGTCTCTCTCCCTCCCTCTCTCTCTCTCCCTCTCTCTCTCTTTCTCTCTCCCTCCCTCTCTCTCTCTCTCTCCCTCCCTCTCTCTCTCTCTCTCTCTCTCTCCATCTATCTGAAGACATTGAGGACGTTTTAAAGGATGAAGAAGATGTGTTTTGGTTTGTGAAACGTTTGTTGTCTGTCCTCTCATTGGTCAGAAGGTCAGCGGGGGCGAGACGGCGGCAGTCTGAGGCGTTCCCCTCTCGACCTCATCATGAACCAGATCCGCAGGAAGCGCACGGCCTCGGACAGGAAGCCGCTGGGACGCTTCCTGTCCCGAGACCGGACGGGGATCCCCGAGGACCGGGAGGAGAGAGGACACGGCTCAGGTGTGATTGGTGCCGGTTCACCGGGACACTCTGCTCCGTGTGGGCTGTTCACACTCTTACATGGTGCATCCATCCCTCTGATGTGAACCTGGACATGAACTAGTTCCTGTAGACAACAAGGTGGAGGAATAATAACAAGAGACTCTGTGCAAGAAATGCATTCAGAAGACCAGCTGAAGCTAAAATCAGAAGACACTGTACACTGTATATAAATATATATATATATATATATATATATACAGTATATATACAAGATATTTACACACCTGCCTCACTGTCTGCCCGTCTTCTATTGTGAACAAACAGCTGATAGTGTTGCTTCATATATTAAAGACATAACTTGTATGTGGACTAACTAACTAACTAAAAAAGGGTTAGATATGACACGAATACAACTGAGCAGAGAATGAAGCCTTGTTAGGTTGAGATGTTGTGTAATGTGTGTGTGTGTGTGTGTGTGTGTGTGTGTGTGTGTGTGTGTGTGTGTGTGTGTGTTTCAGGCGTAGTCGAGGCGGCGGAGGGCGAGCGAGACGCCGGCTGGGGTCGAGTGTGTGTTTTCCTGCAGAAGTTGGGGAAGAAGGGCGACAGCAGCAGCCTCAGTCTGTCTCACTGCGACCTCACTGCCACTGACCTGCTGGAGTTAGGTGATTATTATGTCAGTTTATTTACAAGCTTTGTTTTTCTAAAAGAATGTGCATGTTTTGTACTATAACAATACATTTAAATATATAGATGACCGGCACAGTTTAGTGTTTTCTACAGTCCCACTCTTCACTACAGCGATTCTTACCCCATAGCAAAATAAATTGTCTTTACAAAGTTTGTTCGTTCTTTAGTAAACACAGACTGAGATTAGTTCTTGATTGAGCTTTAATAAATATATATGTTTTTGGTTCCCGGTCCTCTTCAGCGACGTTGCTCCAGTTCCTCCCTCAGCTGGAGGAGGTGGACGTCTCCTGGAACGAGCTGATTGGCGGATGTCTGACAGCGTTGACCTCTCACCTCCAGCATGTGGGCGGGATCAGAGCGCTGAGGCTCTGCAGCTGCAGGCTGAGCGCCGACGACGTCGCTGCGCTGGGTGATAAATGAAGTCCAGTCAGAGCTCGGGAACGTTCTTCTACACTCAGATCCTAAATCTGATGTGACTTGTCTTCGGTATAGAAATGATCAACAAAACGTAGCTCTAATACTTTAATACTTTAGTTCGTTTATATTAGAGCGTGTCGTCTGCATACAACTGTGTCTCCACACCATCACACTCAGATGGAAGAGGAACAACAGGGGTCCTAAGATGGAACCATGCGGCACGCCCATGAAAGTGCACCAGTGGCTCATGGGATATGTAGTTTGTGAATGTGAACAAAACATGTATTTTATTTCAACCTTGATAGGCGTGTTGAATGTTTTTTTTTAGCAACCGGGACATAATTTGATCACCATTTAGAGTCTGTATCAAGTGAGTTACAGCAAACATTTGGTCGATTAAGCAATTAGACAAACAACTAAAAAAATGAATGTGCAGCTATTCTTAGAATCGATTTATCATTCCAGCTGTTCGACTTCAGCTTCAAAGAAAAGAAACAAGTGGATTTTATTGCTTTCTGTTGCGTCCGTGCAGGTGAAGCTCTCGGCTGCGTTCCTCTCTTGGAGATCCTCGATTTGTCCTGGAACGGTGGCGTCGGGGGCGGCGCTTTGCAAGGCCTGCTGGGTAAACTTCCCCCTCCGCTGAGGGAGCTCCACCTGGTGGCCTGCCAGCTCACTGCAGCCGATGCCACTGCACTGGGTACTGCCTTTAAACCCATGAATACTATCATAAGGAAGGACTATCTTACATTTCCCACAATGCCACGGGAGAGAACACCAACAGAACCTGAGTTCCTCTGACATCCTCCACTCTGTATATGTTGTGTGTGACCCATTCTGTCCCATGTCTGTCTCTCTCAGGAGGGATAGTGTCTGCTGTCTCCAGACTCTGTGTGCTGGACGTCTCCTGTAATCCTCAGCTCACACAGGAGGTTGATGCTGCCGGCTTCGTGGCGTTGGCCTCCTCGCTCTCTCACGCCGTCGGCCTCGCCACGCTCAGACTACAGGCCTGCGGTCTGAGGCCGGACAGCCTCGAGGCTCTCGGTAGGAGCTGACACACTTCAATCAAACTTTATTAGTACAGCACCTTTCACGCTGGTTTGTGAAGTTCAAAGACAGGCCGAAAATACGACGGTACAAGTGAACCGAGTAAAGTTCAGCACCAGGTTTCTCTGCTTCTTACCGTTTCTACTTTATCTTATGAATCAACAGGTGTCTACAAATCTACACCGCCGCACCAATTTCTGCCATTTCCTAAATGGCCGCACGAGATGTCTTCTTAGCTTCTCTCAGTGACGCCGTATATTTGACATTCATATATTTCTTCAAAGCTTCATGCAGCACATTTAGATTCCACATGCTCGTATCAACTCTGCAGAATTAGATGGTATTTACACCCACAGACACCTTTTCTTTAACTTAGCTTTTGCACAATTCATCCTTTTACAAACTTGGATGAAGATGAAAACGGCAGGAACATAAATGAAAACCTCTTTTGAGTTTTTTATACATTTATGTTCGATCTTGATGAAAACGAACAAGAGTGTGGTTTATTTATTCCCCCCGTCACTGTCCTGCAGGTGGTTCGCTCCGCTGCCTCCCCTCAGTGCGAGAGTTGGACCTGTCCTGTAACAAGAGTCTGGCTGGAGGCCTGGACCGCCTCACGCTCCACCTGGCTCACCTCACACACCTGGAGAGCCTCGACCTCCACCTGTGCCATCTCACCCGCTCCGACCTGGAGGCCCTGAGTGAGTAGGTGTGTGTGTGTGTGTGTGTGACTGACACAATTGAGTGTGTGAGGTCATCTGTCACGTGACCCCCCCCCCCCCCCCCCCCCCGTTGTCTCCAGTCCAGGTACTTCCCTCTCTGGCGGCGCTGACGCAGCTCGACGTGTCGTCCAATAAGGAGGCAGGGGGTGTGGCCCACCAGCTGGTCGCCGCCCTCCCTCTGACACAGATGAGGCGTCTGCCGCTCAACAGCTGCAGCCTGAACCAGGACTCCTTTACTGCTCTGGGTACGCACAAATACTACTGATACTCCTAGAGCTTGTACTACAACTACTGCCAGTAGTGCTGATGCAGCTGAAGCTGGTGCTACAACTACTATGAATACTAATACTGCAGGGGTAGAAGTATTCAGATTGTTTACTTCAGTAAAAGTGTCAAAAGTCCTACATTTTACCTTCGTAAAAGTACAGAAGTATGAGTAGAACAATGTACTTAAAGTTTCACAAGTACTCGTTATGCAGAAAAATAGCTTTTGATTTATAAACATATTATTGGATTCTTTTTACTGATGCGTTCATGTGTAAATATCATTTTATTGTTGCAGTCGTTCGAGATGGAGCCAGTTTTAAGAATTGTTGTTTCGTTTATAACAAATATTTTATAAGACGATCGTATGATTTGAACGGAAAACTGTGATTTTTAAAGTATAACTGTCAAATATCAATATTTCCTTCTGAAATGGGAATACTCACATGATAGTACCTCTAAACTGTGCGCTTGTACAAATATAGCAAGTTACTCTCTACCACTGTACTTCTGTCAGTACTATGAAAAACTACTACTGGTACTACAGCTACTTCTGGTTTGATTGCTGCTTCTACTACAACTGCTTCTAATAATAATATGACTGTAATGTAATACACCATATTATTATAATATTAAAAAAAAATATTTATTTTATATTATTTAAATACACGAGACCCCAAAAAAACGCACAAAAGCAAACTACCAACAGAAGGAAGAAAGAAAACTTCACAAAAAGAAGATTCTAAACGTATTTAATCATTTTCTAATGCAGACCTGACGGACAGGATTCCTGTTTCACTTTATTCATATTTAAAACAAAGTGTGTGTGTGTGTCTCAGTTGGCTCTTTATTACATATGAAGTACTGTGTGTGTGTGTGTGTGTGTGTGTGTGTGTGTGTGTGTGTGTGTGTGTGTGTGTGTGTGTCAGCTCTGGCCGTGCCGTACCTGCGCAGTGTGGACGTGTCCTGGTGTAAAGTGGTGGGAGGACGTTTAGCTCTGCTGCTGGACACTTTGCAGCCGACAGTCGTCCTGGAGCTCAACCTCAGCAGCTGTGAGCTCACCACTGAGGACCTGCTCCACCTGGGTAACACACACACACACACTAACACACACACACACACTAACACACACACACACACTAACACACACACACACACTAACACACACACACACACTAACACACACACACACACTAACACACACACACAAACACACACACACACACACACACTAACACACACACACAAACACACACACACACAAACACACACACACACAAACACACACACACACACACACACTAACACACACACACAAACACACACACACACACAAACACACGCACAAACACACACACACACTAACACACACACACACTAACACACACACACACACTAACACACACACACACTAACGCACACACACACACACTAACACACACACACACACACACTAACACACACACACACGCACACACACACACACACACACTAACACACACACACGAACACTAACACACACACACACTAACGCACACACACACACACACACACGCACACATACACACACACTAACACACACACTAACACACTAACTAACACACACACACACTAACACACACACACACACACACTAACACACACACACACACACACTAACACACTAACTAACACACACACACACTAACACACACACACACACACACACACTAGCACACACACACACACACTAAGGAGGAAGAAAGTTCATAAAATCACAAAAGCCTTCAGTTGAAAGTCATAACGCTGAGACTTTCACCTGACCAAAGCCATAGTTCTGTCCTGTGAAATATAAAACCTGGATTGACAAAGCGACCGATAAACGCTGAAGCAGCAGAACCTCTGAACGGTTTTATTCTTGGTTCTCGGTCCAGCTGCCGTGTGCAGCCGCGGCGGCCTGTCCTCTCTGCGGACGTTGGACGTTTCCTACAACGGCTCCGTGGGCGACGCCGGCTGGTCCGCCCTGTTCTCAGCGGGAGGCCCGGCCTCGCTGCAGGACCTAGACCTCAGCCTCCGACCTTTGACCTCCGCCTCCTGCTCGGCCTGGCTGCCGGCGCTGCTCGGCGCTCTGCCCCGCCTCCCGGCGCTGACCCGCCTAGCGGCGCAGCGCTGGACCGTCGACTCTCGGGACCGACAGCGGCTGAACCGCTGCCTGAGGAAGAGGAGCGTCCTGCTGGAGTGGGACGCGGCATCATCGTCATTTGAGGCGACCAATCAGGAGAGTCCTGAGGAGAGTCGTTCTGAGAAGTAGAGGATCAAAAACCTGAAGATGATTATCTGATATCAAATATGACTAATGAAGAACGACGGAGTTAAAAGAACATAAGCAGCACTCAGAGATTTAATCAGACACATGACTGCGACTTTTAAAAAATCTGAGATTGAAAACATTTCAAATCAGGCAAAATGTTTTGCAAATTATTATTATAATTATTTCCAATTAAAACAACAACACATAAAGAAGTACAGAACACTACACTAAACTTAAAGAACTTACATTTAAATTAAAAGGCATTTCACAGAGTTATGATATTATTATGTCACCTGATTTATACCTTTTGTTATCACTCTGTAGCCCCGCCCTAAAGCATCCCCTGCTTTATGGTCTGTGTGACTCTAAATGGACCATAATGTACTAAATGAACATCATGCTGTATTGAAGAAGACTTGAAACTAGAGATTGAGACCATAAACTCATGTTTACAATGTTTACTGAGGTAATAAATCAAGAGAGAAGTAGAGTCATTTTCTCATAGACTTCTATACAACCAGAGGAGTCGCCCCCTGGTGGACACTAGAGAGAATGCAGCTTTAAGAGACTTCCGTTTTGGCTTCACTCGGCAGAACCGGAGGTTGCCACCTGGTATAAACGTGAGGTTGATGCCCAATAGAAAGCCATAAACCAAGGTGGCGACAGCTATAATGCTGAACTCCAGGCATTAAAACTGTAGTCCACAAACCAATGGGTGGCCTCACGGTGACTACATTACCTTAAACAGAATGAATGAAAAGCAAAGACCACCAGGTGGAGCTGTGAGCTACGGGACGAAAGTACATCTTTAGACGCTTTGTGACAAGTCGATTTGTAGCATTTCTTTTGCTGTTTTAGCCTCGAGGAATGGATTAGGTGATGTGTTTATCTGCTGTAACCCAAGCTGCAATTTTCTGCCTTGTCTCTGAAGTTTAAAGTAAAAAATAATACATATTATCTGAAAATATAAGTGTGAAAACAAGTATGTAAGCTCATCTGAAGACGAGCACACTTCAATGCAAAGAACATTGGTTCTTTATTTCCACAACGATAATTAACGTTTTGCCTTCAGTCGGACACGCTAACCTGATGTACCAAACAGTTTGTTACACAGAACCACCGGAGAAGCAGTAAAGGTTTGGAGTACCGATGCCCAGCCCCAGTTCTGATGCAACTAAATCACGCAATGCAAATATCTTTAAAATGTATGCTACTCACCTTCTATTGTTCTTTTGTTGGATATGATTCAATTGGCATTGTTTTAATGAAGTGGCAAAAATATATTAATTATATTAGTGTTTACACTGCGTGACTCTATATAACAACGTTTATAATGTCTGAGACACATGAGCCTTATGTCAGTGAGTATGTAGTTATGCATAAAGTAGAATTAGTGAACTGGTACATTATAAGTAAGATAGGTTTCAACTCGACACATTTGACAAACTGTCCAGACTGTGTCTAAAATCTCCCTATTCACTACAAAGTGAATGATATTTACAGTCCGAGTGTTGAGTGCAGCGTGTGTGAGCGCTGCTTGTGATCACCTTGTACCTGCATTATTAGCAAATATCTGACTTCTGTAATTCTGTAATGTAATATAATGCATTATAAAACATAAAACTGTTCAATCAATAATTGTTTTTCACATTCAATTCAATTCAATTAATTTTTGTTATAACCCAAAATCACAAATTACAAATTAGCCTCAGAGGGCTTTACAATCTGTACTCATGTGACATCCTCTGTCCCGGGACCCTCACATCGAAACAGGAAGAACTCCCCCAAAAAACCCTTTAACGGTTTTTGGGGGAGGTTCAAGCTTATGGATGTGTTGCTATGGTGATTTTGCCAAACTTGCTTCGTGGAACCGAAAAGCCTGATTTATGTAATCTTATCCTGAAAATGATCCGGCTAACTCAGTTAGCCAGGTACGAGGAACGGGGCCCTGGTGATTTCAAGAGCCAGGTTTGAATTAAGGACTGAAGCAACGTGACACGATTTATGTTTTAATATCAACATTTGAAATGATGACAAGATAACACAACATGTAAACAATACTGTTTCTGTTTTAAATTTACTTCTTTACTTAAGATTTCATTCAACTTTTCTTTTTTTAGCCAGCAAAATATCTCGCTATGATTGAAACATTAATTCACAAAACAAACAGAAATGTTTTGGGATACTAAACATATTAATTGCTTCATGTGACACTTCCAGGTGTGTGTGTTGCTCTTTGAGTGGTGGTGGTTGGGGGGGGGTTCACGCCTTCGTCATATTGGCAGTGACTACAGAGAGACAAGAGAGAGAGCGTTAGTGTTCCTGTGCACTCTTGTGTTCCAGTAGGTGTTGATACAACTTACGGTTCTTGGCCCATTCAGCCTCTGGATCCACGCAGACCGACCCCCCATGTGTGAAGAAACTGGGACAAATGAACAGAAGTGAAGTGAGATTTAAGTGTCTTATGCTCGTGTGCTTTGATGAGATGTATAAACTTACATGATGGCCTCCGGGCAGTGAGAGCTGGAAGATTGTTTTCGATACACGTCGCCGATCACTTTGCTGCCGATGTCAGCAGAGGAGACCTCAGTGCAGCACGGGAACCTTCTGCGAACGAGGCGTCCTGAGAAGGCCAGAAAGGAGAGAGAGAGAGAGAGAGTGAGTGTGTGTGTGTGTGTGTGTGTGTGTACTTTCATTCACTCATAGTAAATGGACTGTACTTGTACAGCACCTGTCTAGTGCTCCGACCACTCAAAGCGCTTTAACACCCATTGACATACAACAGCAGGTTCACTGGGCTCTAAATACACCGATGATACGAAACACAACACACACACACACACACACACACACACACACACACACACACACACGGGCCACAAATGAAGCAGGACGACAATAACTGAAACGTTAAATCTTTAGAATATGGGAGCAACAGACGACACACGGAGCCGTCCTCCACTAACAGCTAGATGTGGAATAATTATGACAAATAATTATAATTAGTCTCATCTCAACGTGTGGTGGTCGTTTGGTACTCACCGTTTCCTGCAAAGGACTGGACGCACAGACACACCGAGAGCAGGAGGAGCGCGATGGACAGGATCCTCGGGGACATTTTGAACGACGGGTTTCTCTGATCAGGCTGCGACCTCACAAGCCGACCGACCGTTGGACATTTATCGGCGAGCCGGGAGCGCTCGTCTTTCTGGGGGCAGCACTCATGACGTGTTTGTGTGGTCGTGGTGTGTTCACACCTCCGCCCCAGAGAACCTCTGTGCAAATTAAACCTCCCCCCCAACGTCTCTTTCTGAGAAACAACCCGACACACATCTGCACACACGCACACACACACACTTGTAAAAGTACACACCGGCCAACACACGGTGTGAAAAAGATGCACGGCCTGGTGGTTGATGTGCATGTTTATGTCAAACAGGTTGAAATTATAACTTTACTGGAAGTATTGCTAACCGGTAAGATGACTGTGAATTACGTTTCAATTTAACTCACATTCTGCAGTGCTGCGATGTATTCAGCTGTTTAAATACACCTACAGAGTGGAGTGCGTTGTGCACATGAACACCTGAATCGTGGCCTAAATGTTTCTTACTTTGAGGATATTATATCTATATATTGAGGACATTTTTCTACTTTATTGAGAGTAATCTAAAGCAGCCGATAACCCAAACCTGCAAAGCTCTGCAATGGAGCCGTGAAATGTGATAATCCTGAGTTTATGTTGTTATTGTTATTCTGCTGCTGAAAGCTACAAATAAATGATTTATGCATTCTTGTTGCTGGAAGAAAATTAAAATGATCAGATATCAGATAAGTTTCCCACACACTCTGCTCTGGAGGAAACACACACACACACACATAGACAGACAGACGCACACACACACATACAGAAATGCACACACAGACACACACACACAAACAGACAGACAGACACACACAGACACACACACACACATAGACAGACGCACACACACACATACAGAAATGCACACACAGACACACACAAACAGACAGACAGACACACACAGACGCACACACACACATACAGAAATGCACACACAGACACACACAAACAGACAGACAGACACACACAGACACACACAGACACACGCACACAGACAGACAGACACACACAGACAGACACAGACACACGCACACAGACAGACACACACAGACACACGCACACAGACAGATGCACGCGCACACACACACACACGCACACAGACAGACACACACACACACGCACACAGACAGATGCACACAGACACACACACACACGCACACAGACAGACACACACAGACACACACGCACACAGACAGACACACACAGACACACGCACACAGACAGATGCACGCACACACACACACACACACACACACATTGACATGGTTTCATTTCACTCTGGATTATCTGATTTTGTTGGCGGTTGTGGGCGAACTTTCAAAATCGCAAAAGTTTAGGGAACCAAATCAAATGTATCTGCACGGCTGCATACACGGTTAAGTGTTAACATAAGTTTTATTTAAGGAGTCAGCAACCTGTCACTTCCTGGTAAATCACATGGTTTACAGCACAGAGAGGACGGTGAAACACCACCGTCATACAGAGAGTGTGAGGAGGAGGCTGCTGAATGAATGTTTGTGGTCCGTGTACGTTTTAGTCATCTGTTATACCGTTAATTCGGAAAAACCAAAATACGGAAATACCATGGTATTCTCGTTTTTCGTTTCAAACCAAGAACGGGAAAACGGAAATGGGCGGTCGTATTTCCGTTTTTGGTTCTGAATTCAAAAACGGAAATACCAAGAACCAAAGTCAAATAAGGTCCGTGTACGTTTTAGTCATCTGTTTTACCGTTTAGACGAAAATACGGAAACACCATGGTATTCTCGTTTTTCGTTTCAAACCAAAAACGGAAAAACCAAAGTCAAATAACGAGCCGTATTTCGTTTTTGCAAATCCCTTTTTTGTTTTTTCATTTAAAACGAGACGCAGAGCACAACAGGTAACCCGGAAAGAAGAATATTTCAAAATAAAAGTGAAGACGATATAATGACTGTATGCAAGAAATTAATACATTAATTAATTAATTAATCTGGGCCGATGGGAGTGCGTTAGCATCAGTAGTTGACTACATGCTGTTTAATATTCATTTATCTATGTACACAGCAATAATTAAGTTTTCGATTAATCGGTGCATTGATGTTTGATGCAATACAGTTCGTGCACTGCTGTCTGTCCACAGGTCTCAGTTTTCGGTAAGTAAGCAATTTATAACCATATGTGTGTTGTATTTGTTCTAAAACAGAGTTTTCTTTACACTTTAAAACAGTGATCGAAAAAATCATTTAGCTGACTATCAATTGTGTGTTTGCTACTTTAGCTAACGCCACAACAGCTAGCCTAGTTGTGTAGTAACATAATGTGAAGGTGATATGTATGTTAACATTAACCTAACATGGTATTCCTCTCAAGTGTAATGCTCGGTGAATTCAATTTGAGTAGCTTTTAGACTGTGTTAGTAGCGTGTGGACTTCACAAACATGCAAATGTTAATGGACTATTTAATGAGTTGTAGACTGGCCATGCTGAATGCCAACTGTATATTCCTGACTGGTTGCAAGTGTGCTTTCAAATATTTTCAGTATGGTAGAATTAGACAAAGCTAACTGAAGTCACGTTAGTAAATGGTGTTGAAGATGCACTTAATAAACAGCAAGGGGTTAATGTTACCGTCCCTCATAATGTAAACTGAACGGCGTGACACCGTAACGTTAACGTTGAATTTCAGCAGCAAGCTGCCGTTCAGTCAACACAATGACGCTGAGTCATTACAGAGCAACAGCAGAAGCTCACTTTGTGTAAGTCTAGTCTGAGTTCACCAGAAGCAGGCTTCAGTAAAGTGAAAGTAATCACCAGGTTGTGCTTTATGAGAATAACTATAAGTAAAGGTAGTAGGGTCATGTAAGCAGAACTAAGATAATTAATTATTCCATTAAGAGAATGTATGATGAAGTCAGTGTATTTTTTAAGGTCACCATAGGTCCTATATATATTCTAAACATTTTTTGTAATTATTGATGTTTTGAGGGATATTTCAACAACTGTAATCCTTTTATACAGGCGACAAGTGCTTTCAAGGGCGGCCATCCTCTAGGCATCCAACTTGAGGAAGATGATGGACATCTCATTCTGAAGTATATGGTAAGTCAATGTAACCAGCCACATGTACTGTTTTGTATTACAGAAAATGTTTTAAGATCCTAATATCACTAATAGTTATAACAAGTCATTGCGACAGCACAAAGAACTCAGTTCACACCTGTTGAATAGGTATAGAACATGTCTGTGATTTTGAGAAAGGAAAACAATGCTGAACTTTTTTGCTTTAACTTGTCATTGTGAAGTAAATGTTGATTGCTCAGTGTAAGGGCTATAGAAAAATGACACCACGTTCCTTTTGTCTTCCCCAGCATCGTCTGCTGTTCAAGTTCAAATGTGTCAGAAATAAAGTGATGGGATTTACTAGGTTACATGTGTCACACATCAGTCATGTGAATTAGTAGAGAGTGGGAACCTCCACACCACTGGTGGTACCGCTCCATAGAGGGATGTACAGACTACTAGCAGTGTTTTAAATAATGAAGCACATTGTATTCATATGTGAATAAGGTCTATTAATTCCTAATAGGTAGGGAGAGATCTTCCAACTGTATATTAATGTGTTCCATTGATTCTCTCATATACAGCACGCCTTGGCTGGCAGCACAGTGACGGTTTCAAAGAGGGCCTTCCTGCGGCTTAATCGATCATGACCGTTTTTTGCCAGGAGCTGGCTGCTCTGGTGTTCACAAAGGAGGTCCTTGCACTGTCCACCCTGACTGGGAAGTCAGGGAAAGTGGGACCTCCTAAAAGACAACTGGACGTTGCCAAAGTGCAGGCCATAACAGGTAGGTAATTGTCTTGAGTCGTATGTAGATAATTTAAAGCTTCTGTGATTTATAAAGCAGCAGGATCACATGTTCAACACACCACCCATGATGAAATATGTTTGACCTGCACTGGTAGGAATATTGGCATATCATATTGATATAGTTCCTCAATATTAATCCTGATTTTCTGTTCAAAAAATAATATCGGTTCAACAGGATTTCCTGTGTGGTCAAAATAGAAGAAAATGTTGTATGAATATGCTGTGTGACATAATTTCTCTTCTCTTAACAGATGCTGTTATTCAAGAGTTTCCGCAGACGAGTGCCTCGGACGTGCGAGCGGTCATCAGACGGAAGTGTAACAACGAGCAGTTCAACCAAAAGAAAGGAACATAATGTGGAGCATGTTTCTGTTTCTATTTAGTCAGCGAGAGTCTGCAGCGGTGCAATTTGTTTTGATGGTTCAGTGTTCTGTGTTGTTTTAATTTGAAACATGGTCATTCTGTTTTGTTTAGTAATACATGTACCATATCAACTTAAATCAGAATTATTTTGCTCTCTGTTAAGTATATTTTTGTTATATTTCTCGAAAATGCACTATATTACATTTATTTGAAAGTGTGTTTAAAGATTTAATTTGCAAATTGTTAGACGTACAATGTTAGTATATTTTATATATTTGCAAATAGTACAATTATTGGCAATGTATTTGCAATGTACTATTATATATATATATATATATATATATAATATATTAAGAATATATTTGAAATTCAATAAATGTTTTTGAACTTTTTATTATTGTTGAATCTTATTGTTCAAAACAAGATCAATTACATCAGATATTGTTAATATTTGTGGTTACACTAGCAAACTTAGTTTTTCCTTTACTACTTTATTGACTTGAAAGCGAAATTAGTACCACATAAAATTCCAAACTTTTTATTTAAAGGAGACGGGTCATACTGCCTGTATAGAATCACAAGCACCTGCTACCTGGAAGGGGATCTGATCATTTAAACCACTATGAAGGCCAACACAGTGTACTCAGGCAAAATGTGACCTTTGACCTTCGTGATGATAGAGCAAATTAATCCAATTTACAACGAAAGAGGAAAGTAATATTGTATCTCACTAGAAACATTCCTTTTTCCTACGAAATTACATTCCAATATCATTAAACTGCAATTTCAATTACATTTCGAGGGACATGTTTTTCTCTCATATTACGGTCGCAGTTTTCAACAGCCCTCCTCCCACAGCAGTCTTCTGCAGACCAGTGTTATTGAATGGGAACTTAATTTTACGAGACAGTGTCATGCTGGTGTGTCCAACATGCTAAAGAGCTGGTAGTCTGTTGCATTGGTTCCCAACTCAATTCATCCTGACAGTCATCATCCGCCTACAGCTCCAGAGATCAATCTGAGGGGTCACGAGACCGGTAACATGGCAGCAAAGAAGAAAAGAGAACCAATTAATCTGGTTTTTGCTCTTGTCTTTTGAGATTAGGGAACACAAATGAAAACATTCTAGAGTCAAAGTTTCTGTAACTCAATGGCATTAAAACTGAAGTCATTTTATTTGGACTACAGCATTTAACCCACATATGGGTCCAACCTGAAAGCTCTTCTTAACAAGAAGAAAGCAGCTTTCAGGTCTGGGGACAGGGACGAGCTCAGGAGAGTCCAGCGCGACCTGAAGATGAAGATCAGAGAGTGCAAGGACTCCTACAGGAGGAAGCTGGAGGCCAAACTCCAGCAGAACAACGTGAAGGAGGTGTGGACGGGGATGAAGGAGATTACCGGCTTCAAGGTTGGAGGCAGACAACCAGGGGGCTCCCTGGAGAGGGCCAACGAGCTAAACTCTTTCTTCAATAGGTTTAGCTCAGAGCCCTCATCTATGTCCTCCACACACCACACCTCCCAAACACCACCACCTCCCCCTCTGTCCCCCCTGGTGAGCTGCATGGACTCAGAGCCCTCCACTTCAAAGGGCTCTGCCACCACCGACACTATGACCCCCCTCCCCTCTCTGTGACGACTGGCCAGGTTAGGAGACAGCTGGAGAGACTCCACCAAGGCAAGGCTGCTGGACCTGATGGCATCAGCCCCAGGGTCCTGAAGACCTGCGCCAGCCAGCTGTCTGTTGTCCTGCAACACCTCTTCAACCTGAGCCTGAAGCAGGAGGAAGTCCCGGTGCTGTGGAAGACGTCGTGCCTGGTTCCTGTACCAAAGAAGACGACACCATCTGGCCTCAATGACTACCGACCAGTTGTCCTCACATCTCATGTGATGAAGGTGCTGGAGAGGCTGGTCTTGGCCCACCTCCGACTGTAGGTGAAATCCTCACTGGACCCTCTGCAATTTGCATACCAGCCTCATGTGGGAGTGGACGACGCCATCATCTACCTGCTGCAACGAGCTCAGTCGCACCTGGATGGATCCGGTGGCTCTATGAGAATCACTTTCTTTGATTTCTCCAGTGCATTTAACACCATCCAACCAGTGCTGCTGAGTGAGAAGCTGCGGGTGGTGGGGGTTAACGCGTCCACTGTCTCCTGGATCACTGACTACCTCACGGGCAGACCACAGTTTGTCCGACTGGGCAGTGTGATGTTTGATGGGGTGGTCAGTGATACTGGAGCCTCACAGGGAACTGTTCTGTCTCCCTTCCTGCTCACCTTGTACACCACTGACTTCCAGTACAACTCAGGGTCATGCCATCTGCAGAAGTTCTCTGATGACTCTGCAGTGGTCGGGTGTATAAGGGACGGACGGGAGGAGGAGTACAGGGCAGTAGCGGATGACTTTGTAGAGTGGGCCGGTAGAAATCACCTGAACGTGGCCAAGACCAGAGAGATGGTGGTCGACTTCAGGAGGAAGACGACGGCTCCACAACCGCTGAGAGTTCTGGGAGAGGACGTGGACATGGTGGAGGAGTACAAGTACCTGGGTGTCTCCATCGACAGCAGACTGAACTGGCAGACCAACATCAACGCTGTGTACAAGAAGGGGATGATTCGACTCTTTTTCTTGAGGAAACTTCCTCAATCCTTCAACGTGTGCCAGATGTTGGAGATGTTCTACCAGTCTGTTGTGGCCAGTGCACTGTACTTCGCCGTAGTCTGCTGGGGGAGCAGCATTGGAGCCGGAGACACCAACAGACTTAACAAACTTGTTAAGAAGGCCGGTTCCATCATTGGCTGCAAACAAGACTATCTGGAAGAGGTGGTGGAGAGGAGGACACTGAAGAAACTATTATCCATATTGGATAACCCGGACCACCCTCTCCACCACCTACTGCAGGGACAGCGGAGCACTTTCTCCAGACTGATCCAGCTCCGCTGTCACAAGGACCGATACAGGAGAGCATTCCTGCCCACCGCAATAACACTTTACAATAAATCACCTCTGGCCAGATCATCCTCCACATAACTACACACTGCTTCACTGTTGTTTGCTGGGGTTGATTTTTGCACTACTGTTATTCACCTAGTTAGTTCATTTAACACTATTCTATTTCATTGTATATACTGTGCATTTTTTAATACTTAATATTTTTGGTTACTCTGTTACTTTGCTTCTTGGTGTGTCTTGCTGCTATGTTGAGTTCTTAAATGACACAAATATAACATGTAAATACATGATGTATACAACTAATGCAAATTAACCATAAACATCAAATATCAGATGAAATAATCAGCATTAAATACATCTGTATCAATAACCTAAAGGCACAGGTAAATATGACTAAATCTATGGTTTAAATACACTTATACTGTCATCTACTGGTAAAAATGGCAAACACTTTGACTTTGCATCTACTTCACGTTCACTAAATCAACAGCACAATACGGTGGAAAAATAAATATCAGTGCTCTGTGAACACGAAAATGACTGATTAAATTATATCAAGAACTGTATTGCATCAAACAATGCACCGATTAATCGAAAACTTAATTATTGCTGTGTACATAGATAAATGAATATTAAACAGCATGTAGTCAACTACTGATGCTAACGCACTCCCATCGGCCCAGATTAATTAATTAATTAATGTATTAATTTCTTGCATACAGTCATTATATCGTCTTCACTTTTATTTTGAAATATTCTTATTTCCGAGTTACCTGTTGTGCTCTGCGTCTCGTTTTAAATGAAAAAACAAAAAAGGGATTTGCAAAAACGAAATACGGCTCGTTATTTGACTTTGGTTTTTCCGTTTTTGGTTTGAAACGAAAAACGAGAATACCATGGTGTTTCCGTATTTTGGTTTTTCCGAATTAACGGTAAAACAGATGACTAAAACGTACACGGACCGTTTGTGACGGTGAAACGGAGGCGGAGACTAAAGGAGCGCTCATCCCAGCAGAGTAGATGTGAAGCTGGACTCGCTGGTCTTTAAATCACCTCAGTGAGGACGCTTTCACACATATGTAGAGACGTCCAGGTTGTTTATGGCGACGTTTCGGTTGACGGGTGAAACTTTTTTAGTTGTTTCAACAAACTATATTTCAGTATTTAGCTACGACCATCTTGCTTCAGCCATTTAAAAAAGCTGTTTCTAAACAGGAACCGGTCCTAAATTATTAGAACCCGTTAGTATTGAAGAGGTCCAGAGGTTCGGTTCTTTAGTTCCTGAGTGAGACGTCCTCGTCTCAACCGTCCTCTCTTTGTCTCTCTGTCTGTCTCTTTGTCTCTGTGTCTCTGTCTCTTTGTCTCTCTGTTTATCTGTCTCTTTGTCTATGTGTCTCTGTCTCTTTGTGTCTTTGTCTCTCCGTCTCTGTCTCTGTGTCTTTGAGACTCACATCATGATCAGAGAGAAGGACACTTTGTAGAACTCTGGTCCTCTCAAACACAATAAAACCAGTAAGTTGATCACAACATGTGATAATAGTACTGATAATAGTACTGATAATAGTACTGATAATAGTACTGATAATAGTACTGATAATAGTACTGATAATAGTATTGATAATAGTACTGATAATAGTACTGATAATAGTATTGATAATAGTACTGATAATAGTATTGATAATAGTACTGATAATAGTACTGATAATAGTACTGATAATAGTATTGATAATAGTACTGATAATAGTATTGATAATAGTATTGATAATAGTACTGATAATAGTATTGATAATCGTACTGATAATAGTATTGATAATAGTACTGATAATAGTACTGATAATAGTACTGATAATAGTACTGATAATAGTACTGATAATAGTACTGATAATAGTACTGATAATAGTACTGATAATAGTATTGATAATACTACTGATAATAGTACTGATAATAGTATTGATAATAGTACTGATAATAGTACTGATAATAGTATTGATAATAGTACTGATAATAGTATTGATAATAGTACTGATAATAGTACTGATAATAGTACTGATAATAGTATTGATAATAGTACTGATAATAGTATTGATAATAGTATTGATAATAGTACTGATAATAGTATTGATAATCGTACTGATAATAGTATTGATAATAGTACTGATAATAGTACTGATAATAGTATTGATAATAGTACTGATAATAGTATTGATAATAGTACTGATAATAGTATTGATAATAGTATTGATAATAGTACTGATAATAGTATTGATAATCGTACTGATAATAGTACTGATAATAGTACTGATAATAGTACTGATAATAGTATTGATAATAGTACTGATAATAGTATTGATAATAGTATTGATAATAGTACTGATAATAGTATTGATAATAGTATTGATAATAGTATTGATAATAGTACTGATAATAGTATTGATAATAGTATTGATAATAGTACTGATAATAGTATTGATAATAGTACTGATAATAGTACTGATAATAGTATTGATAATAGTACTGATAATAGTATTGATAATAGTACTGATAATAGTACTGATAATAGTACTGATAATAGTATTGATAATAGTATTGATAATAGTACTGATAATAGTATTGATAATAGTACTGATAATAGTATTGATAATAGTACTGATAATAGTATTGATAATAGTACTGATAATAGTACTGATAATAGTATTGATAATAGTACTGATAATAGTACTGATAATAGTACTGATAATAGTATTGATAATACTACTGATAATAGTACTGATAATAGTATTGATAATAGTACTGATAATAGTACTGATAATAGTATTGATAATAGTACTGATAATAGTACTGATAATAGTATTGATAATACTACTGATAATAGTACTGATAATAGTATTGATAATAGTACTGATAATAGTACTGACAATAGTATTGATAATAGTACTGATAATAGTATTGATAATAGTACTGATAATAGTACTGATAATAGTACTGATAATAGTATTGATAATAGTACCGATAATAGTATTGATAATAGTATTGATAATAGTACTGATAATAGTATTGATAATCGTACTGATAATAGTATTGATAATAGTATTGATAATAGTACTGATAATAGTATTGATAATAGTATTGATAATAGTACTGATAATAGTACTGATAATAGTACTGATAATAGTATTGATAATAGTACTGATAATAGTATTGATAATAGTACTGATAATAGTATTGATAATAGTATTGATAATAGTACTGATAATAGTATTGATAATAGTACTGATAATAGTATTGATAATAGTATTGATAATAGTACTGATAATAGTATTGATAATAGTATTGATAATAGTACTGATAATAGTATTGATAATAGTATTGATAATAGTACTGATAATAGTATTGATAATAGTACTGATACTAGTACTGATAATAGTATTGATAATAGTACTGATAATAGTACTGATAATAGTACTGATACTAGTATTGATAATAGTACTGATAATAGTACTGATAATAGTATTGATAATAGTATTGCTAATAGTACTGATAATAGTATTGATAATAGTACTGATAATAGTACTGATAATAGTATTGATAATAGTACTGATAATAGTACTGATAATAGTATTGATAATAGTACTGATAATAGTACTGATAATAGTATTGATAATAGTATTGATAATAGTACTGATAATAGTACTGATAATAGTACTGATAATAGTATTGATAATAGTATTGAAAATATTATTGATAATAGTATTGATAATAGTACTGATAATAGTATTGATAATAGTATTGATAATAGTACTGATAATAGTACTGATAATAGTATTGATAATAGTATTGATAATAGTACTGATAATAGTACTGATAATAGTATTGATAATAGTATTGATAATAGTACTGATAATAGTACTGATAATAGTACTGATAATAGTATTGATAATAGTACTGATAATAGTACTGATAATACTATTGATAATAGTATTGATAATAGTACTGATAATAGTACTGATAATAGTACTGATAATAGTACTCGTATCTATAGTGCTCACTACTATCTCTGTCGGTCACAGAATCAGTCGTGTCCGTGCTTCATCAACTCCCGTCCACAATGTCCACAATGCTGGGTAGAAATGTCAAAATATCATTTCTGAGTTGTGACAGGCTTACCGCGGAAAAATGAAACACCAGGGCCACAAGAAAATGGCTCAACTTATTCTTCTTCTTCTTCTTCTGTTTGGCACGCAACAACAAAGATCACCTCAGCGAGAATCTGCTGCAGAGTTCTGACAAGCGTGATTGGACGCTGCTCTAATTAATACAAAGAGTTCTGTTTAAAGCAAACAGAACTCTTTATTTGAGTCGTTCTGACACTTTAAAGCCTACAAACTTTAATAATCCATCAGAACGTTTCACAAGCATCAAATATAAAGATAAATGTTTCATGCTGTTTGGAGACGAAGACGAGTCAGACCGGATCATAAAACTCACGCTTCAGATCGTATCACGGATTTAAGTCACAGATCGAATATTAAAGAAAATAAATCATGTCAACGCTGTGAAGTCAGTGCGAACCGTCTAAAATGATGTCATCAGTCTACAGCGTTACTTTACACCAAAACACACAACTCAAATGATAAGGAAATAAAAGATTGTATTTTTATTGTATTCAATTTAGTTGTTGTGACATATTCAACAGCTTGCTGTCGTTTCGGGTAATTTAATGTTGCAACCACCAACCACATGCCCTGATGCATCATGGGTAAAACATTATTACACTCGTTATAGCTTCTACTCAAACATGAACACATGAACAGACGAACAGGATTCAGGATCACATGTGCAACGTTTATTTCTGACCAATTTCATGTTTTCACACGTTTTCAAATAAATAAAATAGCTCAAAACATTTTCTCGTGACTGTAATCATTAAGTTGTACACAGTTACTTGCAAACATTAATAAATACACTTGGTATTAATAAATACTTCGATGGTCAATTAAATGAATCTAATAAATAATTTCACTCTTGAAAGAAACTAAATATTCAACATAATAATAATTTAACATTAATTCTGTTCTTCAGGTGCCTGTTTCTCACAGACAGCAGTTTGTATCGAGGTTCAACTTCTTTAACAATTCACTCTTTGTTTTCATCGGCTGGAGGCGGAGAAGACGCCACTCGTCCATGTTTCTGAAGTGGTTTCACCAGCAGGCTGCTCTGATGTGGAGGGGAAGGAGGGAGGAGAGGAGGAAGGAGGAGGAGAGGAGGAGGAGGAGGAGGAAGAAGGAGAGGAGGAGGGAGGAAGAGAGGAGGAGGAGGAGGAGGGAGAAGGAGAGGAGGAGGGAGGAAGAGAGGAGGAGGAGGAAGGGGAGACGGTGGAGGTGATGATGGAGAGGAGGGAGACGGGAGACGCTGAGCTGAGCTGAGCCTTTGCTTTCCTGTGAGAACACAGAAAACCAACATGAGACCTCACGTTCATGACGGAACACGTTTGGGTTAAAAAGGAGAAAGAATTCAAAGTTGAACTCACTCGAAGGCGACGATCTTGGGGCGAACCCAGGCGGCCTTCAGCTCGGTGCAGAACAGACCGGCCTTTGTTTGAAAGCTGCAGAACGGACAAAAGAAATACAACATTAGCACTCGATCGATTGTTAAAGTACAAGCTGGCTCCACGTCACAGATGCTCTTATATATCAGAAGAAAACAAATCGCATTGTGTCAAATGAAGTAAAGTATTAATGGAGGTATTATTGTGCAGTTTAATCGTTGTTGCACAAAGAGCCGTCAGACACTTTGAGGTGCGTATGATCACTTTGATGTGATTTTGATGAGCACTTTTTCAGACCGTATTCCTGTTTTATAAATGATAAATAGATTTGTATTTATTCGTTCTTTGTACTCACATGACCGCTCGGACACACGGCAGGTTGCGCTGCTGCAGCATCCATCCTAAGATGGGATCGGTGATCTCCTGCCTGGTCACTCTCTTGCAGCAGGACGACAGCTTCTCTGCTGAAAGGGAACAGATGAGTTAACATGGAAATAAATGATAGAAGGATTATATTTCTGCAGCACATTTCAGGAAACCCAAAGTGCTTCACAGGTTACACAAGAAACGTATGAAAAAAAACCCCATAAAAGCAAGCGAAGAAAAGAAAGATGAACATAAAACGTCCTCTGTTAGAACTGATACTCTGATCTTCATCTTGATGTTACCTGCTGATCCAGACTGAAGCACAGACACCAGGACGATGGCGACCAGCACGCTCTTCATCATGCTTCCACAGTTTTCCATCTTCAAATCAACAGGATGATAGATATGAGATTAAGTAGATGAATACTGAGTGAGGTGATCTCTGTTGGTCTTGGTCTCCAGAGAGCTTTGGTGAACTGACGGACGTCTGGACACGGCAGATATTTAAGGCCTGAGAAAGCAGAAGCTGTACCTCCGGTGAGTCACCGTGCTTCTCTCTTCTCTCTGCCTCCTCTCTCTTCGTCTCAATGAATGACCCGCTCGTGTTCGGAGGGGTTTTCCACGAAGTGACCGACGTCTGATCAACAGGAAGCACTTTCATCATAACGTTTCTTCGGAAAATGAAATTAAATCATGTTTTTTTTGTTCCTTTTTTCCTGATTAGCTGATGGCGTGGGCTGTTAGGAATCCCTCACAGGCCAGAGGTTGACCCTGAAGCAACACGTGTATCAGTGCTCTCAGTAAAGCCTTAATGTTCTGATACAAGAAGCTGTGGCTTCTTAAGTACATTTATTAACCCTCGGAACCTCAAGTCTAGTTCTCCTCTCTCTGTGGTCCTGATCTTCACTGTAACATAAAGTCCTGTATCTCTATAGAAACAGAACCATCATGACTAGAAGTAGAGAGAACTCGAACACGTCTTCAGTGCAGAATAACACAGTTATGAAGACATAAAAAAGAAAGTTGAACTTCTTTGATTTTTTGTTTTACAAAAATTGGCGATGGAATCTATATATGCAGCGAGTTCACAAGTGTCCACAAGTGTTACCGATGATGGTCAAAAAGAAAGAAGCGTGGGCTCCATGTGGGTATATAAATATTAAACTATTCACATTTTAACAAGTTCAGTCAAAGTGTCTCCTCCTTGTTGTCACATGACTGTTGGTCTCAGATGAATCAATCATGACGTCACAGTTTCACAATTTAATGTTTTTTACCCATTCTGGTTAAAGTGAACTCTTTATTAGAGGAGACATTTATAATGAGGACATGAAGAATAAAATGTTTCTGATGAAATATCACAGTTTTAAACTCAGGTTCGGTTGTTTTTTCCGATGGAAGCGTTTGTAACACATGACGTGTTCAAGGACCGTGAAAAAGATGGAAATCTGACTATAATGATGGTTTTTACAGCTGGCTGTGATGAACGATGTAGTTTTGACGACTGTTCAAAGAAAACATGTTTTTTAATCCCAAAACAAAAGCTATGAATCATTCTGTATAAACTACAATGGCTTCATTTCTCCTCTGTGAAAATAAATGACAAATAAAAGTTATTTTTTTAAAGTTTAATTTTGAGGAAGTCACTTTTGTGGCCTTTATGTCGTAATAATGTGTCAATGGTTGTGAGCAGGACTTGCTTCAGTGTGCGGTCACAGACATGTCTCAACACGGACCGACAGGTCGTATCATAAACACAATTATTCACTCGTGTGTTCAACATTATGGAGTTATGTCTGAAGATAAGAGAGGAGTGAAACGACTCCACAGCAGAGTAGTGTTTGTGTCAGTCAGAATGTTCTCAGGTCATTTAGTTTGATCCAAACAGTCACACCACGAGATATCGTCCAATATCCACGTCTGGCTACTGTTTCCTATTCTCCATTGATTGTCTTTAAAATGCATTCATTGTCTACTACGGGCTCTAAATGTGACTTTACCAATAAATTAGGTATCAGTAAGTATGACAGAGTTTTAGTGGAACAAGTAGAGCATGTTTTGTTACCTAATGAGCATAAATCAGTACAGAGCTCCAGAGGAGACCACAGAGGAACCACAGGAGTGTGAATGGATGTAAATACATGTAGCAGTTTTATATGATATATATATATCAAGCCTAAGCATCGTAATAGGACAAGAAGGCATACACATGTATGCATGAGGTTGTTTGAACTCCGCTAAAGAAAAGCAGGAAGCAGAAATACTGAAACATGACGTTGAGAACCGCTGTGAGGAAGCAGAACCTTTCACTCTCAGCACGCTTTCAGTTCTTTGTGTTCTCGTAAAAGATCTAAATGTAAAAGTAAAAAGCATCTTTGGGCTCCGCTGTTTACTAGAAAACAAAAGCTAAACAGCTGGAAGTCCTGCAGCTGGTCTGAAGCAGGCGGCTCCCTGACTGACTCAAAGGTGCTTCAGTGTTTCTGTTGTGTTCGATGCGTCCCAACAGGAACTCAGTAGTTGGTACGAGAAGCTGCGATCACACAGCTTTTCTTGTATCTTGGGTGTGACGTGTTAACAGTGATTGATCTGCAGCCGATGCACCGCCTGTCCTTCCTCTGTATTTAACATGAAGAGTCATCGTCTCTGTGAGTTTGGTGACGGGACATTTCTGAGAAACAGCTGTTGGCTCAGATACGCTCATCACGTTAGTATGAAACAGATAACAACTTTTATATTACAAAGATTCTGAGTTATTTTAGGCATGAGACCACATGACCAAAATAACTGTGCTTCACGATATTATCCCGATAATCACCACAATATGCCTAAAACTGTGACTAAAAGATACTTGAATACTAATACTACTAATACTAATACTGGTATGCATCACAGATCGAACACATCTTTACTTTAGTTCAATCTTAAAATAAGGAGATCATAGCTCGTGTTCTTTCTTACATGTTAACTCTTTATTCTTCTACATTATAGCTTCTTAGAAAGCTTCTTCAAGTCACTCGTGACGATGTTCACGATTATCCAGAGAATTTACTATTTGTTATGGTGATAAAATGCTATTTCGTCCCACCGCTAGTAAAGATCGACTGTGTGTAGTTTGGAGGAGAAATAAGTTCAACCAAAGAAAAAGTTACTTTGAAATGAGATTTTCTTTAAATACGTGTCTGGTAGCATGAAGGTGCAGCTCAGACTAAACGTATGAACTGAAAGGCTTCAGCTGTGTATGTTTCTTTACGTTTCCATTTTTCGCACCACGTGTGCAGAATCATTTGGATTGAACGGTTGATTCAGCAGCTTTCACTCGGCCCGGTGTCGATGGTGAGAAGATCAAAATAAACCAGACTTCCTTCCTGCTTTCCTCTCGCCTCACTTCTCCCTCTTAGTTTGCAACACACGGGATGTTTTCACCGGGCTTCACATGGACGGATGAGGTCTTATTGCAGAGAGTTTCCCACAAACAATCCATGTCTGAAAGTGACTCATCTCTGAACGCTCCGTGTTGTGTCAGCAAAGAGCTGATAACAGAGGAGTCTTTACTAGTTTTACATTTATATTTATATTCCCAACACAGTGAGTTTGCATGAAACACCGTTTATTGATCTCACTGATTTGCGTGGTCAGGAAGCGTGTGGTGTGTACACGACGGAGAGACGTTATTTCCTTTCCCCTTCACGTACATATATATACTGTCTACATGTATACATATATATTCACACATTCAGCGTCTCTCCATATCTTGCGGTTTACCACCAGTGCAGAGTTGATGCATGAAGGCCGCCTGTGAGTTCAGCGCCGTTCACATGAAGATGACTCTCAGGAGATGCTTTTCATGTTCACACATCAAGAGGGATGTGATGGATGTCCAAGAGGCTGTAATCTCATAATACACAGAAATACACAGAAATACACAGAAATACACAGTAATACACAGTAATACACAGAAATACACTGGACCAGGTGAAATGTAATTGGGCCACCATTCAAGGTATCTGATGAAATAGCCCAGTACCAGTAGAGACGGGTAACGTTAGGATTCAATAGATATAGTGCTCTTATTGATAATCTTATCGGTTCATTTTCATTACATACATACAGTACATACAGAGACATACATGGTACTGTATGTAAATACATATAGTACATGCATTGTACTGTATACAGTACATACATGGTACTGTATACAGTACATACATGGTACTGTATGTACTGTATACAGTACATACATGGTACTGTATGTAAATACATATAGTACCATGTATGTACTGTATACAGTACATACATGGTACTGTATGTACTGTATACAGTACATACATGGTACTGTATGTAAATACATATAGTACATGCATTGTACTGTATACAGTACATACATGGTACTGTATACAGTACATACATGGTACTGTATGTAAATACATATAGTACATGCATTGTACTGTATACAGTACATACATGGTACTGTATACAGTACATACATGGTACTGTATACAGTACATACATGGTACTGTATGTAAATACATATAGTACATGCATTGTACTGTATACAGTACATACATGGTACTGTATACAGTACATACATGGTACTGTATACAGTACATACATGGTACTGTATGTATTTACATATAGTACATACATGGTACTGTATGTAAATACATATAGTACATACATGGTACTGTATACAGTACATACATGGTACTGTATACAGTACATACATGGTACTGTATGTATTTACATATAGTACATACATTGTACTGTATGTAAATACATATAGTACATACATGGTACTGTATACAGTACATACATGGTACTGTATGTATTTACATATAGTACATACATGGTACTGTATGTAAATACATATAGTACATACATGGTACTGTATGTAAATACATATAGTACATGCATTGTACTGTATACAGTACATACATGGTACTGTATACAGTACATACATGGTACTGTATACAGTACATACATGGTACTGTATGTATTTACATATAGTACATACATGGTACTGTATGTAAATACATATAGTACATACATGGTACTGTATACAGTACATACATGGTACTGTATACAGTACATACATGGTACTGTATGTATTTACATATAGTACATACATTGTACTGTATGTAAATACATATAGTACATACATGGTACTGTATACAGTACATACATGGTACTGTATGTATTTACATATAGTACATACATGGTACTGTATACAGTACATACATGGTACTGTATGTATGTCTCTGCTCTGTGTCGGTGTTCAGCTCCACCGACGTGGTGCTTTGTCACCGTTGCTGAAGTTTCTGAATCTAAAGCAACTTCTTTCCTTCTGTTGATCAAATGTTCCGTTCTTTTATTTAGATATAAAATGACGCACATCTCTTTAACCCTTTAGTTAGTTTGCACCGTTGTCTCGTCCTCTTGTATAAAAGGTAAAGAGATAAATATCCAGACTGCAGGGAAACAGGCTTCAGACGGAGGGTTTTGAAGAAATGTCATTCTACTTTGGAAAATGTGTGACTTCATAATTTCCACTTGCAGAGGAAGGACAATATTTCCACAAACAGTTAACCCCTCGACTGCTTCCTGCCCCCCCCCCTCCAGTAGCTGCTTTAAGTTGCAGCAAAAGGAGAAGTAATCATGCACATGAGACAGAGTTCAGGAGGGATGACTGGGTCATGTGACACAGATATTAACGTTGATATCAGCATTCAGTGGCTTACTAATACTTTCGGTTGGGTAGGCAGATGCCTCGTCATGCTCATCACACTGTTTCACAGGACGTGATGAGATGACGGTCAGTTTCTTGTCAGCAAAATGCCTAAAACAGCCAGACACGGCGTCTGCGGCAGGATGGACCACGATAGTATCCTCTGGATGTGGTCAGTGCGGCCGGAGGATCAGCTTCCAGAGCAGATATCACAGCGTACACGTCAGCAGGTTCACCTTCACTGTGCTGCATGTTGATCACATGTCGATTCCACTCTACTTAAAAGAACAACGACTGTCCTCCGCTCTGAACGCTGGCTGCAAAACAGTTTATATAAAAATATAGTTTGACCAAATAATCCCTCAAGGCTCAGAGCTTCCCATCCGTGTCACATGGTCTTCATCAGCTGATGGAAACGGGTGTGTTGATGCTATGGAAAGAGCTTTCCTGCTGAACTTTTAGATATAAATAGTTATATATATATATATATATATATATATATATATATATATATATTAGAGAGAGTTCTTAAACTCTTAGGGTAAGTGGGGCTTAGAAAGGTGAATCTATATTTCCTCAATTATTTCCTTTCTTGTCTAACTTTGGATTCTTTGTGCGTTATACGTGTTCACACTTCTACTGAGTCAACAGATCATTTCCAGGATCTCACTCTAAATAAGATGGTGGGTTTGAGCTGAAGTGGCTGTTGTGTTCACACCTTCTGCTGTCGTCTCTTTCTCTTTTCTCTTTAATTTAATTTTTGTGTTGGTGTTGGTGTTGGTGTTGGTGTTGGTGTTGGTGTTGGTGTTGGTGTTTATTTTTGTGTTTGTGTTTATGTTGGTGTTGGTGTTTATTTTTGTGTTTGTGTTTATTTTTGTGTTTATGTTTGTGTTTGTGTTTGTGTTTGTGTTTGTGTTTATGTTTGTGTTTATGTTTGTGTTTGTGTTTATGTTTGTGTTTGTGTTTGTGTTTGTGTTTGTGTTTGTGTTTGTGTTTGTGTTTGTGTTTGTGTTTGTGTTTGTGTTTGTGTTTGTGTTTGTGTTTGTGTTTGTGTTTGTGTAAACCTGTAGTTGTCTTTTGAATCGAAGCAGAACTTAGTATAATATCTGATGGCTCTTGTATGTGTGTATTGTTCAGGTTATTTTAGTTTCTCAAGGGCAGACATGACATTTCTGTATTACTAGATTTTTATTACTAATTTTCAGTGCAACCTTCCAGGTGTTTGATCTTTTCCTCACTCCTTGTCTCCTCCTCCGGCAGGACGAACCTCTGAAGCTGAGCTTCATGTGTCAGCACTGAAACCAGACGCATGAAACTCAGTCAGTGTTCATCACTGTGCCGCCATCAGGTGGGGGAAAGAAGAGCTGCAGACAAATTGTCCAAATTTAGAAAAGTAAAATAGAGGAAATGATGCATGCTGGGATACCATGGGTACATCCCAAGTCTCTTAATTGTCATTTCCTCGTTCCTCGCTCCTCGCTTGAACCGGAAGTTGTTCTGCGCCGCCATATTGACGGCTCTGAGGAGCAAGGATGGAGGAGGGAGGAGGGAGGAGGGATCTCTGAGGAGCCATGAGCGAGGACCCACGAGAACAGACTTCCAGGGGTACATCCCAAGTCTCTTAATTGCATCCCCGTTTCCCTCACTTGCGTCCTTTCCTTGCGTCTTAGTCCCTCCCACCAGGGATGCATGGAGGAAACCATGCGAGGAGAGAGGAACGAGGAGATATGTTTTTAGATACATGAGACGTCCTTTCCTCAGTTGCGTCACGTGAAGCAACGTCTGTTTCTGATGACGGAGGATCAGCTGATCACAGCTGATCACAGATTATTGTTTCTCTTCAATGATAAAACTCATCAAACCCGACAATCAGGAATGAACAGCCTCACGTGACTGAATGACGTGACCCCATATAACCAAGGATGGATAACCAACTGGGTAACAAATGAGCCTTAAACCTCAGACCCAGAGGGGCACAGACAAATGAACACTGTAAGTCTATTGTTTTTAAAAATCCGGCTAAGGCAGAGATTCTGATATTTAATGCTGCTCCTGTTAGTTTAGCAAAGTGTTTGGACCAATAGTAAAATAGTCTGTCATGTGCACTGCAATAAATGGGAACGTTGGGGTGTAAACACACACAGAGGGAGGCAGCTTTATGGTTGAACAATTAATACAAATTTAATCAAAATATTTGTGAAAATACCATTTTAGATGAAAACATTGTGGCGCTGCAGAGACTTCATCTTCTACAGACTACGTGCTGTAGAGCAGCTGCAAACCGTCACAATAACCTCAACACAAAGTCTTTGAATGGACTCATGAACCTTCTTAAGAGTCTAAATGTGAATAGATTTACTGCTGAAGTCTGTTAACACTCACTGACACACATCAGGTTGTGATGCAGCGTTGCTGGTTCATCAATGATCTGATCAGCTACAGTAAGAGTCCCGATCACAACCCCAGATACACAGACTGGAATGACATGTAGCTTTATAACACCGCGTTGTGTTGCGTCACACCGCGTTGTGTTGCTTCACACCGCGTTGTGTTGCTTCACACTGCGTTGCACAGTATCTGATCTTTTCAATTATATTTCTCGCATGAACGTGAAAGAGCCTCATCATTCTGTGTCCAGAGATTAACAGATGACCTTAGAAAAGAGACTAAATGAACGGATGAATGAATGTGTATGTGGCTAGAATAAAAACATAAAATAAAGGTACTGGAGATGTTTCAACATAAGTCCTATAGTGCTTTCTCTCTGCTTATACGTTATTAATACCAATAACTAGAGTTAACATGTAGATATAGATTATTCTTATTGGAAGAGGAAAGTTTTTGTCCCAAATGTGTTTGCAGTTAAAGGCAAGATTAATATAATATCTGGAAAGTTTCACAGACAAACTTAGGCTGCATCTATAACAATTATTATCATTATCATCAGTTAATCTTATGATTGTTTTCTTGATCAATGTAGTCATCCTTTAGTCTGTAGAGTAATAACCCATCATAAGTTAAATCACAGAAGACTAAAGAAAAGTTGTAAATATTCACATTTGAGAAGATAAAATGTGTCTTTAATGAACATTTCACTTATTAAGATGACTATTGACCAAAATGATCATTAAATTCTAACTGCTGCAGAGTTTAAACTCAGCTTTAAAGCAGACATCGGTTTGTTTATTTTAAGGTTCATAAAATTATTTGGTGAATTAATATTTTCAGCAGATTGAACAGATTAACCAGAAATGTGTGTATTCATGTACCGACATGTTAATGTTTAGATTAAAACAAATCTTAACATAAAAAACTAAACTCTGAACCTAAAACTTACAGCCGTGGACTTTAACAATATTGTCTTTTTGATCAAAAGCTATTTAAACCTGAAGTGACTTCACTTTTGGGCGACTTGTGTGCAAAACAAAATCTGTTGTCTGGTGTGAAGTGAATTGTTGAACGTTGAGTTATAAGATACATCAGGTATTATACAACGACCGCAGTGATAAAACACATGTATGTCAGTACAAGTACACAGAGATGCACTCAGAGCGGATGTGCTCGCTGAAGTCCAGACGGCTAAAAATAAACTGATCACAGACTCACTGTTTCCTTTACTGCACAGACTCAGCACAGAAACCCCCAATTCACTCCAGTGTCCCGCAACAATAAAAGACCTCAAACACGAGGCCAACAGAGACCCAGACACGTTTAAACAGAATAAAGAAGAAGAGTTAAAGAATGAATCAAAACGCTGACATCACTGTTTTAGACAACTTTTCAAAGTTTTTCAAACTGTAGAAAAATAACTGCTTTTTTTTTTAAATAGTAAAAACAATAAGTAATAAATTAGCAAAAATTGAGCTGCTTCGGTTCTGCTACTTCAGATCCTCTTCATCCTCTTCATCATCTTCATCCTCTTCATCATCTTCATCCTCTTCATCCAGGACTTCCAATCTTTTTCTCACTTTTAATGAGAATTCTGGAGGACACTTTAGTTCTCCCTGTGATGCAAAGAGAGAAAATAAATGAAATACGTGATATCCTCTATACTTTATACTGCTTTATGATACTGTATGATACTTTCTACTGCTTTATGATGCTCAGCTGAAAGGTGCAAGAATGTGAAATGTGAGCAGTCAACAATATGTTTACATTGCTTTAAAAAGTAATGTAACGTAATGTAACGTACTGTAATGTAATGTAACGTAACGTAACGTAACGTAACATAACGTAATGTAACGTACTGTAATGTAACGTAACGTAACGTACTGTAACGTAACGTAACGTAACGTAACATAACGTAATGTAACGTACTGTAATGTAACGTAACGTAACGTACTGTAATGTAATGTAACGTAACGTAATGTACTGTAATGTAATGTAACGTAATGTAACGTAATGTAACGTACTGTAATGTAATGTAATGTACTGTAATGTAATGTACTGTAATGTAATGTAATGTAACGTACTGTACTGTAATGTAATGTAACGTAATGTAATGTAATGTAATGTAACGTACTGTACTGTAATGTAATGTAACGTAATGTAACGTACTGTAATGTAATGTAACGTAACGTAATGTAACGTAACGTAGCGTAACGTAATGTAATGTAACGTACTGTAATGTACTGTAATGTAATGTAATGTAACGTAACGTAACGTAACGTAACGTAACGTACTGTAATGTAATGTACTGTAATGTAACGGAACGTAACGGAACGTAACGTAATGTAATGCTGCAGAGTCACAATCTGCTTAGCAACACGTTTCCTTCTTCTGCAGCTCATCGCTTGTTTGTAGTTTGTTTATTCTCACCGTGTTTATTCGCTTGTTGAGCCACGGCGGCGTAGGTTTGACACAGAACGTCTGACCGCTGAACGTTATGATTCTACAAGCAGAGAAACAACACAATCACACATTTCATTCATACCTCAGTGTTTCGTCTTCTGGCTCATTCAATATTCCTACAACACCTCTCGTTAAATATCGACGAGTACATATTGTACTTTCTACTGTACTACATCTCAGAGGTACATATTGTACTTTCTACTGTACTACATCTCAGAGGTACATAGTGTACTTTTTACTGTACTACATCTCAGAGGTACATAGTGTACTTTTTACTGTACTACATCTCAGAGGTACATAATGTACTTTTTACTGTACTACATCTCAGAGGTACATGTTGTACTTTCTACTGTACTACACCTCAGAGGTACATATTGTACTTTATACTGTACTACATCTCAGAGGTACATATTGTACTTTCTACTGTACTACACCTCAGAGGTACATATTGTACTTTATACTGTACTACATCTCAGAGGTACATATTGTACTTTCTACTGTACTACATACAAAGTTGCTGTACTCACACGAAGGCGTGGTGCCTGCAGCCATGTCGCACTTCCTGCTCATAACACAGCTGGATGTGCTGGATAGACTTTGGAGCTCGTATTTTATCGCAGCAGGACAGATGTTTTTGTGAATCGACTGTAGCAGAAAGAGAGAGATGCTGTCATTAGAGCGTGTTCTACTCATTAACGCTGTTACTCACTGGCAGTTACGCAGAGAAGAGGATCTTTTTAGTTGTCTTTGTTCTTTATTTCTGCGTCAGGCTGCAATTCATTTAAAAAGGAAAGAAATGTAGTTCTTCCTCATTTGTAGTTTTACCTCAGTGGTTTGGTGGTCAGGGTTTTAAAAGCAAAGTTTGGAAAGTTTAAAAATAAGAAATGTCATATAGCACCCAATAGTTTAACAAAATCATAAAATATTGTGCCACATATTTATTGCATTGAACACAGACACATAACTACATTAAATATCAGTCCTGAGTTAATAAATTCACACAAAGCAAACACCATGAATGAGGAGCCGTACCTTCTGCTGCAGACAAGAGCATCACAGCAGCCACAGAGAGCAGACCGATCCTGACACAGAGAGTCCACCACATCTTCAAACCACTGACTCTGGATCTGTTTACCTGCTTCTTTATTCAGCCACTAACTGCTCATTGACCAGAGTGATGAGTGAAGCTATGAACTGCAACTTCACGTTAAAAGAGGAACCGTTGATGTCATGGGCAGTGTTTCCAGAGAGACTCATATGCAGACGATGGTGGCGTTTGTTCCTCATGTCTATATATATGTATATATATATATATATATATATATATATATATATATATATATATATATATATATATATATATATATATATATATGTATGTATATATATATATATATATATGTATATATATGTATACATATATACATATATATATATATATGTATATATGTATGTACTATTTAATCTATTTTGAATGCTTTGATCCACCTTTACTGGCCTTTACAGAGGCCTCATTCATGCACCATCTTACTGTCGTAACATCTGCTTTAATGTTTTACATTTCAACCACATCTCAGTTTATTCCTTCATACAAACCTAGTCCTGTATTTATTGATTACTTGTAGATAGAGCCAGTACAACTCAGCAAATCTGCAATATCTTACTGTGTTTATAGGTCACAGTAAATGCATATTTCTATGCTTCCTTATTTTTTACAACTGTTAGATTTACTTGTGTGACCGTCAGTGACAATAAAGACATTCTATTCATTTATTTAAAGGGATTATTTATATTATTACGCAGTGAATTCCTGCAATACAACCAGGTTTATGTCTGAAAAAACATGAGTCATCAGCAAATTAATCCATTTATTTTTTGGTTCAACTCCAAAAGGATCACTGTGACATAATTCAGTAAAATCGACTATAACAATAAAGGCTTGGATTGTTTTTAAAGCACTAAAAGAAATGTAACTTGAAATGGAAATTGTCAGCAGAACTGATCCGAGTAGCTCCTTTGTCTTGAAGTGTTGATTATGCTGCAACATCTTCATCCAGGACTTTAAATCTGCGTTTGGAACTCTGAAGCGCAGGACGACATTCTATTTCTCTCTGCGAGGGAAGACAGAGAGACAAGACTTGTTAACTGTTTATGACCTTATCGTTTATTCCTGTTTACTTTGTTGTCTTTAAAAGAAAAGCTCTGCGCTTTGAAGAACATTTCTAAACTACAAAGGGAATTGTTTAGTCGAGCAGCTTCACAATAAAACGATTAGTCACTATGCTTGTTATGTGTGTCACCAAAAGAGCCACTTCCCTACGTTTACCTGGATAGCTTTTTAATGCACGTCAACGTATTAAAGTCCTAATCTTCTACACGAGTAATAATTAAAACTTGTTAAAAGCCATAGTGGGAATTGTATTATTTTATTACCAAGTGACTTGTTGATTTGAAACCATTTGTGATATATCTGGATAACTATTGGATGGATTGCCTTGTCATTGGATTCAGACTGGCTACTTAGCTAGCTAGCTTACTAGCTCCACCGTGCTTTAATGCTACACTGGTTACCGAAAATGAGCCGAACAAAGCTGTCACTCATCTGGCGATAGCAATATGCTTTATACGCTGTGACAAGTGTTTGGATGAGGCCTCAAGTTGTTTTAAGTTTACTCATTTAGCGGGTGGCTACTTAGCTAGCTAGTGTGCTAGTTTCACTTTCATGCTACATTGGTGACAGAAATTTAGGGCACATGGGTGAAGTTTGACTCTGCTAGGAATCTCCTTAAGATAAGGATACAAACCCACTTGTTGCAGAAACTTATCCTGTGAGCAAAAGGAGAAGAACAGAGGCAACGAGTACTAGCCAATCACAGCACAGTAGTACTAGCCAATCACAGCACAGTAGTACGAGCCAATTACAGCACAGTAGTACGAGCCAATCACAGCACAGTAGTACTAGCCAATCACAGCACAGTAGTACGAGCCAATGACAGCACAGTAGTACGAGCCAATCACAGCACAGTAGTAATAGCCAATCACAGCACAGTAGTACGAGCCAATTACAGCACAGTAGTACGAGCCAATCACAGCACAGTAGTACGAGCCAATGACAGCACAGTAGTACGAGCCAATCACAGCACAGTAGTAATAGCCAATCACAGCACAGTAGGGCGGGACCAGGCGGAGGACTCCAGCTAGCGTGGCTGTAAACTCGTTTAATGGCTGATTCTCACCTTCTCTAGCTTCTTCTTGAGCCACTCAGAGTTTTGGTTGATACACTTTAATTCACCTGACAGAGTTATAACTCTGGAAACGGGAAACAGAGGAATAAAACAATCAGGCATTAATAATTACCATTTGTCTGACACTCTTTTCCAGAACACCTCTAATTCAACATTCGAATTCAGAGTGCAGCTCAGTTTTCCTCTGTTGTTGTTGGCAAGAAAATGCTTTGATCAGGTTTAGTATTTCATGCTCAGACCATGCTGTGTGCTTACAGGAAGGCGGTTGTCCTGCAGGCCAGTCTTGGAGTCTGTTTATAACACTTTGAGATTGGAGCTGTTGTCCTGGCGCGACCTCCGTCACAGCAGGGTAGATTTATGAATGCATCTACTGTGACAGAACAACACACATAGAGAGAGACGCTGTCATTATTCAGGGCTGTTTACTCACTAAAATAATGAGCGTGACAGACTGTTAAACACTTTAATTTACACTTAAATAACAAGTTATAGGTTCTTCAACAAAGATCAAGCTTCCCTTCATAATGGTGGTACAGTGTAACTAGAGACCGTCTCGCGATGGGACGGGCCGTGGGACTAAAGTGGGAGTGGCCAATGGCCCCTTCACCCCCCCCCCCCCCCCCCCTTTATTGGACCACACCCATCTTCATTATGATTTCAACTACACATCTGTAAACCTCCTAAACAGTCAGACTCGAAAGGTCAACACAATACCAGCGTTGCTGTCGCGGCTTGTATAAACAGTTGTATAAGTTTATTGTGACAAAATGTGTTCATGAAGCAGGAACTACCACAGAGGAGGTGTTGAGTCCTTCACCTGGTGTTTATGTGTCTCTCTGTGGACAGATGTTTAACTCTACAGGTGTGCAGTGGACATCAAAATGAAGTGTGTAGATGGGTGTGGTCCGAGCAAGGCCGCAGGAAGTAGGGGGGGGGGGGGGTTGCAGCTGGTGTGATACCGTCACATGATGCTCTCTAGTCTTTACTGCCTCATCTTAAATTCATGTTTACGTCAGGGTTTGATGGGAGAAGATTAAATGCAAATAAAAGCACGGATGTTGGGGTTTTTTTTCATGCAAAACGTGCAGCGGTCAGCACAAAGTAGTGTCTTCTTTAAAATCATGCCAAGACATTCAAGGGAAGTAATAATAAATGTGGTGAATTATTAAAAATGTTATCATAAAAGATACCAAACAAAATAATAAAGACAAAAATAAACAGGTCTTCAGATCGTGCTTCCTTGCTGAGCTGCAGTGGAGATAATTTAGCAGTTAAATACACATTTGGAAGAAACCACTTTGGTTCGTCTAATGCGTCTCTTTTATCGGAGCGCTGAGATGAGGAATTATTACAAAGACCAGCGACTCTTTCAGCCTACACAACACTTGACGGGTGAGTGTTGCATTAAACTAGAGAAACGAGGAGAGTGATGGAAGAACCAGACGCTTATTTCAAAGAAGTCGCTCATTGTCGGTCCTAGTTTTACATGAATGTTTAAATGTTTAATATTTTAAAGGAATGAACCAACACTGTACACCGGCATACAGAGACATGATAGGATGTTTGCCACTTGATATCTGCTTTTTGTTTTAATATCTTGACTGTGATTTAAAGGTTTAAGGGTTTTTACAATGGTTTAAGTTTTGTATCCGCGAGATAAAATAGACCCTAATTACTATTAAATTATATTTATGGTACCTTGTGTGTTGGACGGTTGAAAAAACATTTATTAGTTATTAAAACCCCCTAAAAAACAGAGATATTTGTCCTCATACTTGTTACATGAAGGCCCTGAGCTACAATCACAATAAACAAACAGCACACCAGTACTTTCTTATTCTAAACTCACACAAAGCAAACACCATGAATGAGGAGCCGTACCTTCTGCTGCAGAGAAGAGCATCACAGCAGCCACAGAGAGCAGACCGATCCTGACACAGAGAGTCCACCACATCTTCAAACCACTGACTCTGGATCTGTTTACCTGCTTCTTTATTCAGCGACTAACTGCTCATTGACCAGAGTGATGAGTGAAGCTATGAACTGCAGCTTCACGTTGAAAGAGGAACCGTTGTTCCTGTATTTGAAATAATCGAGCTGTGGTGACGCAACACACACCCAGAAGATAGCGGAGTTTGTGGATCGTCTGCTGTGGACGACAGTTTGTTTGTCAAAGATTGTTTATGAGGCAAGAGAAGCGTCGCTCTGTAACACCACTGTGAGCTGTTTCTGTCGTCCCAACAACTCCAACAGAGCGACACGTCGTCCATCGTGTGAATTATTAAGTGCTTTGTTACAATCCTCACAGTCTGGTTTGATATAAAAGCACAGAACCTCGTTCATACCACCAGACAACAGCTTCAATCCATTCAACATGATTTATTTTTGGTTCCAGGTTCAAATAATAACAAACTCTGCCGTCTCTCTTCTTGACAACCTTTAAAAAATAATGCCTTACAATTCACAGAAATAGAAAAAATAACTTAGATTTTAAATAGATATTTAGGTAAAAGGAATAAATAGTAGAATGTTGTGGGTAGCTGCTGCGCTGGGACGTTTTGACTTCACGACGTCTTTTAAAAGGACAGATCGGGAGGACAGCGTAGACTTCCCTGCAGAGAGGATGAGAGGAAACAGGAAACGTACAATGAGACAAGGCCTAGAACAATGAGCTGAACTGAGAAATAGACTCTTTTGTTTGTTAAATGTTGTGTTTTATATGTAAAATCTGAATCAGCAGAGTAAATAGTGCAGTGAAGAGAACATTGTACTTCTGAGATGTAGAGTAGAAGTACAAAGTAGAAAATGGAAGTACAAGTACCTCAAAATTGGTACATACTTTTTTTGACTAAATGTTCTTAGTAACCAAAGTGATTTGGGTTTAACAGCCTGTGTCTGTACCTTCTTATTGGGAAAGTTCACACTGTTTGTTTGAATCCACATTGTGCGTGTTTTCTAAGTGAAAGTCACAAAATGCTTGACGAGGTTTTAGGAAGAACTCAGATTCTCCAGACGTGAACATTTAGTGCAGTAAGACTAGTCAGTGACTGAGCTGCTCTGCAGTTCAACATGACTTTCTGTTCGCTGAGTGAAGCTCGTGGAGATGCTCTGAGGGATTCTCACCGTCGCTATCTTCGCTTTGAGCCACACAGCCTCCGGTCTGATGCACCACCGGCCCTTCCTGTTTATAATCCTGGAGACAGACACAAAAACACTTTTCATCACCTGAATGTTTGGTCATTTGGTTCCAGTTTCGTCCCTGTAGTTCTTATCAAGATCACGGAAACATTTATCGTTTCACAGATTCCCTTCTGCAACCAAATGGACCTGAAAGAAGCTCAATAATCTCATAACACAGCATTTGTTTTCAGGATGAAGCCAGCAGTTGGTGTCTATTCGTCACATGTCGTGCTTACAGGAAGGCGTGGTCGCAGTTCTTTCGTGGCTGCTGCTCGTAGCACTCTCTGATGACGTGGATCTTCCTGGAGCTGAAGTTTCTACAGCAAGGTACGCTCTGACCGGAGGAATCCGCTGCAACACACACGAAGAGAGGAAATACTCTTTATTCAGCATGACGTCACTCGTTCTGGTCGTTAATATAGGACCTGTTACACACTGGGAGGTACCATGACTGCAGAACATCCAGAATACTCATCCAGGGGTTTATTTCACTGCTTTGTCTACTTGCGTCTGTAGATTTCTCCTAAATTCACCTGAAGTTGCCATTAGATAATGCCTCATTTGCATATTTAAACATAACATTTCAGAAATCTTTAAATTCAAATGTTTACCGTATTCACATGTCGTGTTTCCATTGAAGGACTAACGGGCTCATAATTTAGAGAAGATATAAATAAATAAAAAGATAAAAGGAGCAGGACAATTACTAAATGAGTAGACAGTGAAACAAATATATAAATGTACACATTAAGAAATTAATGTTAATTTAATTCATCGTGAGCCTCATAATAACTTACAGATGTATTCCTTAAGTCAGTACATCAAACCCCTTTTTTTTGCATTCTGTAAGTAGACGCTAATGATTAATAATGTCAGAAAGTAAAGACAGCATTCTTGTTAGAACTTCTCAGAGCCCAATGTGACATTTTTAAAGTCCTTCTTTTGTCTGATCAACAGTCCAAAACCCAAATATATTCCATATGTTATCATAAACGAAGGAGAACAGCAGCAAATTCTCACATTTAGGAACCTGGAACCAGCAAATACGTGTCATTTTTCACTTGAAAAATCACCGAAACCAATAGTTTTCTGTCAATTGACTTTATCCTGACACCGTTTCTGTGTTGTATTCAAACTCCAGAAGACTAAAGCTGCGTCTGCACAAGTTGCAGATGAATCCAGGTGTTGAGTTTTACCTTCAGATGCAGAGAAGAGCATCAGGACAGTCAGGGCGAGCAGACACATCCAACACCTGGCAGAGAGAGTCGTCCACATCTTCAAAGTCTTCAACCCGAACTCTGGAGCTCAGCTAACGATGAATGAACCGGAGGAGTTGGGATCTTATATAGTGCAGCTCCACAGAAAGAGGAACCTTGTTGTCATGGAACGAATGTTGGAAACAATCACGCTGCAGCGATGACAGGACGAGGGACTCACACGGCAGGAGAGTGTGTCCGTCATGTTGTGTCCATATATGTTCATATGTCGCAGCAGATTCATCACCTCGCTGTTACGTGATGTTCACATGTCACCGCTGCTCCAATCCAAACTGAGCTGCAAACACAATTCTATGATAATAATTATAACTTTATGAATATAGCACCTTTAAAAACAGAGTTTACAAAGACAAATCATTTCGTAAAATCAAAGAAATAGCAATAAAACGTAAAAACGACGACGTCACATCAAAGCCAGTCTATAAAAATGTGTTTTAAGAAGTATACTCTGTCTACTTTTGTGTACTCTTTTCTTATTTCGGGCAATCGAGGTACATCGTCATGTTCAAAAACAGAATGTGGAGACAAGAGGATGACGAGCATTAATGTTTGAGTGACACCCAAGGCTCTCTGACAGAGAAGAAGTTTATGTTTTATGTTTTATGTAAGTCGGGACGATGCATACTACACATCATGTTAATGTGACAGATTCAGCCATGCAGGCTACTTCTCATCTGCCGTCCCCTCGGCCATGCGACGGTATCAGAAAGTTATAGAGAAGTCATAAAAGGTTGAAGTTAAACATTTAAAGTAGAGACGCTCAAGCTTTGGTCCTGAATGAAAGGAATTAAAAGTCATTTATATTTTATTTGCCATTCATGATTTTGTGATTTGCTTCTACGCTGAAGTTTAACCACAGAAATGTGAAGACAGTTTGTCGAATACAACTCTCACATCTTCCTGTGTCCTTGCTGTGGTTCAGTCACTTGGGGAAGTCAAGGATTGAGTCAAGAATATTTGAGGTGTCGGTAGCAGAAAGAGATGTCAGAGAGCTGGGAAATCATTTTACAAATGTTGATTCTTGATGTTTCTTTGTTGTTGACTGACGGATATTCTTCCAACTTTGTTCTTCACAACTACAGGTCATCATACACAGTGGGTTAAGTTCCTCCATTAAATCCTCCTAAAGACTCTGGTCTCTACATATACGTATATATATATGAGTGTAATCTATTAGGATAGATATGTGACAGAAGTATTTTAATGACTATCGTGAGAATCTTTGTATTCAATGTGAGCAGGAACAGGGGAATCCCCTGAACTCAGGAGCCTGTTCAGAGATGCACTAATAATAAGTCCCATCGACTCACAAACCAAACTATTATTAAACATCCTCTGTTACAATAATAACCTTTAAAAACAGTCACAGCGGCGTGAGACGCTGCTGAGAAACCCAAAAGAGGAATTACTCACAAACGTGGAATGCAGCTGCAGATATTTAAAGAACATTTCTGACCGAGTCGTCTCCATTGAAGGGGTTCCGCTTCCCCGAGCTTTCTACCACGTCTCCCTGGCTTCATCAGCACACAGGCAGTTGGAGTGGGTTTGTATGCGCATGCGTTTCTCTGATGATTGAACAGTTTGAAAGCATCAGAGAAACTAAACAGGTCTTTGTGTGCTGCTATGAGATTAGAAAAGTCACCAACATCTTTGGTTTTATTAGTTTTGATGTCACATTTAATTCAATTTAATGTGGCTTTATTGACATGAAAGTTAAACATAGTTAAACTGTGTTGCCAAAGCATCGAAATACAAAAGTACACAATAATATGAATATGAACGCAACATTAACACATTAGGATTGTGGTATAATAATGATATATTTGGATTATCTTTATTATCTTTTTGTCCCACGAGTCATTATTTTGAGCCACATTACTTTTATTTAAAGTTTTATGAAGGTGTTAGTGAAGAAAAGTGACAGCACTCTTAAAATACATGCTTTAAATACATGTTTAGGTAAACATGGAACAAAATAAAAGTTGTGTGCTGCCATGAAATAGAAGAAAATAAAAGTAAAATGTAATTTTATATTTTTGAGTCTCATTATTTAACTGAGTAAGAGATTAAATGAAACAAAATGAGCAGCAAAAAGTATAATTTTATTGAATGTAAGGCTGCAACTCTCAATTCCTCCAACCAGTCCAGAACCTAAAGATATTTAATTTAATGTCATATATCACAAACAAATCCTCAAATTTAAGAAACTGAACCCAGAGAATAGTTATCAGTTATTATAATAGTTGAGGAATGATTTTCTGTCGGTCGAGTAATTGATAAATGTACTAAAACAACATGACATGAGGTGTCTTTACGCTTTACTACGACCCTCAGAGTGTAACGTCAGCTGGGCAGCAGCTTCAAGTCTCCGTGTGTGAAGCAGCAGAAAAGAGGAAGAAAGCAGAAGATAAGGACGAGGCGTTGCATTGATAGATAGCATCGGTGTGAGTGTTGCATCAGTGTGTCTCTGTGAGGGCGTCGGTTTGTTGCTATTTATTACAGATAAGCAGACATTACTAAATGCTTCCATGATGAGTTCTCTCCTCTTCTTTGTTCACACGGCTCCTTATCGCCACACATTCTCGAAAGATCATGTCCTCTGTCATGTTTCTGGAGATTTGTTTTATTTATTTTTTGTATTTGCCGATTTTATTTGCCGATTTTCAACATTAATCGAAACAAGTTTCACAGACACATATGTATATATACATATACATATATATTATATTATATATCATATGTATATATACATATACATATGTGTGTGTATATATGTGTATTTGTATATGTATATATATATAGAGAGAGATACATTATGTTAACATCACCAATGATAGTTTTCATCATGACGTCCATTCCATTGTTTCTTTTAAACTCGCCGCGTTACGTGTGTTCTCGCGAGATGTGAGCAACAGCGCCCCCTTTGTTTGTGTGTGTAAAAGCAACGGGACGTACCGAGGAAATCCTCCGTGGCTAACGATAGCAAGGTACACAAATAGGGATTTAATTCACTCTGGCTCTTCGCTGACACTCTGGGGGGCTGCAGGAGGACATAATAATTAAAAACATACTATTGGATAAACCAACCTCCACGGGTTTCCCGCTACATTCCCACCGAGGCGAGTGGAGAAGAACGAGAGACTCCCGCTAATCCCGAGAAGAGGGTGACGTGGCCTGCTTTTCTAGCCGCTTTCCGGTGCACCTCGGGCGGCCAGCACTGTTACTCGAGCCCGGTGCTTCTGCTGGTTCTTTTTTATTTACCCCAACAAGAAGCGTCGGAGGTTTAAAACTATTTTTGTTTCAATAACCAGGTTGTAGTTGATTTATACCCACGTCTACGTGCTGCTGTGGGTATTTCTCGCACCAAAAGGAGCATTTTAAAGCCGGTGCGGCCTGTTTTTGTTGTTTTTTTCGAGCCGCCTTCACAACAACTCCTCCGGAACAATAACACAACCATAACGAGCCTGATGGGGCTGCACGGCGGAGCCTCGGGGCGAGATAATAACGCGTGCATTGTGTGACACACCGCCTCTGGACCGACGTGAAGCATGCACGTGGACTATGGAAGTATCAGGAGGAAGTACCACCACTTTGTCACGAAAGACCCGGTTTGAATGTCGGAGTTTCTGCTGGTTTTTTAAGTAAGGGTTGTATGGGAACCGAGCCGAACCGAGCCGGATGAACCAACAGGTGAATTGGATGTGTTTGGGGATGAATAACCTCGATTGCTCCACGCGCAGGCTGCTGTATATGTTAAATTTACGCACGTGGAACATCTCCATCTAATGCGCTCGTCAAAGCCACCAGACTCCATTGATAAAAACAGTGATTTTACGGAACACGGGGGGAGTCGCAGGTCCACCGCTGCTCAGTTTGTTTTGTTGTGTGTTGTGTGTTGACTTTGCGGAGATGAACCCGGTGAACGCGACGTCCCTCTACGTGTCCGCGAGCCGCTCGGTGCTGCAGTGCGACCCGCGAGACCCCCGGAGCCTCGCGGAGCTCTGCAAGCTGCTGCCGTTCTTCCGCCAGTCGGTGTCCTGCTTGGTCTGCGGTAAGTGTGTGTGTGTGTGTGTGTGTGTGTGCGTGTGCGTGTGTTTTATTATTAGTATTATTTACATGTGATAGAATACGTGTGTAACGGGGCTGTTCGGTAACGTGCGTTGTTGACAGCTGAGCTTGCAGTGGGGGCGAAGCTTTAAATGATGCTGCTTTCAAGTACAGTCGGAAATATCTCAATCCGCACTATAATAACAATAATAATACGTTTATTTATCCTGTCCTTTAAAGGACAGACAAAAGCAAAACAATAATAACAAAAACAGAAAGCTCAGTGAGACAGTTAATACGATAAAAATAAACTAAGAAATAAATAAAATAATAAATAAATAAAAATAATGTTTAGTAAAAAAAAAAGTGCAAAACCTATTTTGTTAATAAAGCTAAAAAGTTAATTATGTAAAGACATTTCAGCACAATTAAATAAAAAATACGATGAAATATAATAACATAGTGAGTGACATTAAGAAATATTCAAATCAATCCCACGGTAACATCGATATATATTTAAAGACACAGAGAAGGTTTTATCAAGTGATTTTCAATATATTACTCCAAATAATATATATATTGACTTATAATAATACAATTTACCTAATTTATAAGATAATAACTATTTATTTTACAACAATAACCACATGACATAAATACAAGAATATATATGTTGACACTCTAGTATATATTGCGGTTAACATTACTTAGTTAGTCTCAGTAAAATATCTGCATACTTCTTCCACTACTGTGTTGATGAACTCTGAAACGCGCCGTTTGCGCGGCGCAGTGAACGCACCACGGTTCTCAGCAACACCCACCGTGACACACCCCCCTCTGGGTGCTGTGTGGCAGCATCTGGGCGTTTCTCCTGTTTACGGGGGGGGGGTTGAGGGTTGAGTAACAGTCCTGCCACATACGGCATGTTATGCACCCTAAAATAAATACAATACATGCACACACACACAAGTAAAGTGCAGTACTTTAGTGTTAATGCATGTAGCTGTTAATTCAAGCAAAGCAGCGTCTCTGTAGCCGGTCTGCTTGTGTCGGGTTGTAAATAAACCTCATCTTTGATTTATGTTGCTGGAGAGTTTAATGCATTGTTTTCACTGCTCATGCATGATGCAGTAGGTGCTCCTCAGCTGTAGCGGATGCACAGGGAGCAGCTCCTGAGGTAAAGGAGGTGTTTGTGTTGCAGCTTTACTACACTCACTGAAAGCACCTCCGCCGTGCAGGTTATAAACACTATAAAAGCACTCCGTACGTCGTGTTAAATATAGATGTTCTGCAGTGATGCAGGGTTTTATCAGACAGGCAGTGCAGAGTGTGGACCGTCGGTTGTTTCTCATGAATGGACCTTCATGCCCCCCCCCCCCTCTCTCTGCAGCTGCACTCCCTAGCGACCAGCGTTGCTAAGGAAGCTGCTCTCAAAGAGCGGTTCTCATCCAGTCTGGCAAGTTGCCGAAGCACCGCTGTGGTTTACAAACACACATCAGTTCAGAGAGCTCTAGGAACACCACAGAGGAGGACGTTTGTAAATCCTAATTGTCGACTGTTTTTAAAGCCAGGGCCACATTTGTTGGTTAGATAACAATTCTCAAGCTGTGTTGCTTTAATCTGGTTCCTGTGAATGAATCATCAGTGTGAGCGTTTGTGTTCCTGTGAGATGTGAGATGTATTTCTTCTTCTTCTCTTCAGGTAACCTGCTGCAGGACCCCATCGCTCCCACCGACTCGTCATGCCAGCACTACGTCTGTCGAGGCTGTAAGGGTCAGAGGATGCAGCTGAAGCCGTCCTGCAGTTGGTGTAAGGACTATTCCCGCTTTGAGGAGAACAGGCAGCTCTCCCTGCTCGTCCACTGTTACAGGAAGCTGTGTCTCTACATCACCCAGTCGCCGCTCGCCCCACACATAGCCAGCGCCGCCGGAGACTCGCCGGAGCTCCAGGCCGTCCTCAACGAGGGCCTCACGTTGGCTGAGAGCGAGCCAGAGGCCGAGGACGTTCCGGACTCGGCCTGCGCTCTGCAGGCGGCCTCCACCTCAGACGTGGTCCAACCCGACAAAGCTCCGCCCACGAAGGAGCTGAAGGCGGAGGAGCCGAGCCCCGTCGGCATAAACGGACTGCACGATTGTAACGGCCTGCTCAGTTCGGACACTCTGCAACACATCACCGTAGAAACAGGTGGAGGTGTCGCCAAGCAGGAGAGCTTTTCGGAGGAGGTCCCGGTGTGTGTGAGCGCCACGGGGACAGGGGAGGCGGGGCTTTGTGACATCGGCTCTTTCGGGGATGACTTGAAACATGGCGGGGGCCCGTTGTTGTTGAGCGTTGAGGAGGTGCTCAGGACTCTGGAGACGGACGCCGACCCTGATCCCACCCCCCAGCTCAACAGACCTAACTGTCTCCCCGACTCCTCCCGCCTCTTCCCCTCCCTCCCCCGAGGGAACAGCCCTCGCCCCCTCCAGCCTCACCCGCAGCCCTCCACGCTCGTCCCCCACGCCCCCCCTCGGTACCACCGCAAGCGCTCCCGCTCAGAGAGCGACAGCGAGAAGCTGCAGCCCCTCCCCATCTCCACCCTCTTGCGAGGGCCCCCCCTCGGTGCCAACAGCTCCCCCCACCACCCTAACCCCGGGGCCACCACCAAGCAGGAGCCTAAGTTCTCTTCAGCCACGCCCCACCCACACCTGGCCCCGGTGCCCAACGGCGGCCCCCCCAAGGTGGGCAAGACTGTGCTCGTCTCCAACAAAGCGCTGAAAAAGACTGTGGAGCTCCACGGGGGCCCCAAGAAGGCGTACACCAAGGCCCGGCAAGGGGCCCCCAAGCCCCGCACGCAACCCCGAGACAGAATGCCCCCACACCCCCACGCTCACCCCATGACGCACCCACCCAGCCCCTCGAAGCCGCTGTACAAGAAGCCTGTGGAGAAGAAGGGCTGCAAGTGCGGCCGAGCCACACAGAACCCGTCGGTGTTGACCTGCAGGGGGCAGCGCTGCCCCTGCTACTCCAACCGCAAGGTGAGAACGCCCAGCAGACATCCCATGTAGTCTCTTCAAACACACACACACACACATAGTCAACCTATATGGTGTTGTTATTGAGTACTTAGCACAGCTCCTCTCTCCTCCTCTCTCCTCTCTCCTCCTTTAACCTTTTGTTTTTGTTGCTTTTTCTGTCAGAAGCGTTGGTCACACATGATGTGTTCAAGTACCGTCGTAAAGCTGTAACTCTGACGATGAAGACGTTTTTGACGATGTTGTTCTTGATTGTTGTTTTTTTCTCAGGCGTGTCTGGACTGTATCTGCCGCGGCTGCCAGAACTCCTACATGGCCAACGGCGAGAAGAAGCTGGAGGCCTTCGCCGTCCCGGAGAAAGCTCTGGAACAGACTCGCCTCACGCTGGGCATCAACCTCACCAGTATCGCCGCGGCGGCCCTCCGTAACCCGGCAACCAGCTCCCCCGGCAACACCCTTCTCAACGTCACCACGGCTACGGGGGCGCCCGTCACGGCCGCCTTCCTGTCGGGGGCTGGGCACGACAGCAGGGGTTTCGACGACTCACTGGAGATGAGATTCGACTGCTGAGGTCTCGCCTCCGGTCAGTCGTTAACGCACATTCCCCCGACAGCGGGGCGTTCTCCATCGTGGCGTTCTCCATCGTGGCGTCCTCCAGCTGGGCGTCCTCCCGCTGGACGTTCTCCAGCTGGGCGTTCTCTCTAGCTGTGCGTTCTCCAACTGTGCGTTTGGGGGCGGAGCCAGTACAAGGCAGCTACAGTGACGGTCTCCCGCAAACTGCGGCGACTTGCGGTCGTGCATTCAGACTCTGTGTGTAAGAGAAGAAGAAGAAGAAGAAGAAGAAGAAGAGGAGGAGGAGGAGGAGGAGATGTAGCGTTACTGTTTGTTCAGGAGATTTTGTTTATGTTTTCTTCTCTACTGTGTGTGTGTGTGTGTGTGTGTGTGTGTGTGTTTTGTGTGTGTGTGTGTGTGTGGAAGACATCTTCATCATCAGAGACTGGTGTAATTTATATGAAAGGAGCTTTTTGTACTTGGACGGTTTCCATTGAAGAGGACATTTTATGATATATTTTATAAGTTACATGAAAAGAGAAACAATGGGGGGGGGGGGGGGCGCACACCTGCATTCAACCAGAATATTCCCACACAGGTAGAAGAAGGTAGATTGTATGTTGTCATGTCTGCTAAAACATAACCTCAACATAACTGGTTCTAATATCTCCCGCTGTGACTTTAACAGCAGCCGGATGTACGTCTCAGTTCCGTCTGTTGAGTGTCGTGTAAACTGTGTGAGACACCGACAGACGCCCTCAACGTTCTCCTGAAGTGTTATTTCACAGTGAACATGGTGATCACCTGGGCTTCCTGGACTCCAGTTGAACCACACGCGTGTTGTTCTTGTGTTCAGCGCTGCTCCGCTCTGTGCTGGAGACTCTGGTTGACTGCAGGCTCCTCGTGCTGCGCTGTTGTTCTGGAAGCTACACACATGCTGCTAAACACCACAGAGGACCAGAAGGGTTCCTCGTCTTTTGTTCCGTTTGTTTCATTTGTTATTTTTTAACATTTTCAGTATTTATTGGTCGTGTCCTGACACAGGGTGTCCATGTATCTGCCTGCGGGACTGTTTCTGTCTCCTCCTTCGTGTTAGTCTCAGAGCGTCGTTGTGTGTGTGTGTGTGTGTGTGTGTGTGTGTGTGTGTGTGTGTGTGTGTGTGTGTGTGTGTTCTCCCTCGGGGCATTTAAATACCTGTAATATATCTGTAACATATTTCCACAAAAAAGAAAGAAAATCAAAAACTAACTGACGTGTTTGTGTGATTATTGTCACGTCTGTGCTTCAGACACTAGAGGGCGGCGTTGCTCTATCTTCATGTCTAAAGAACCACAGAGAGGCTCATCACAGGAAGGAACGCTCTCATTCTGTGACATCATCTCACCGCTTCTGTCAAATCTTTACTTTTAGTGATTCCACCAAAAGACTTTACTTACATTGAGTTTATCTGGTAACAGCTCAGGTTTGGTTTCATTGACTAAAGGCTGATTACTGTGCAGTCGTCTCTCTTTCTCTTTATTTTAATGTCTTTCAGGTGTGTTGGAGGCGGAGCCGACTGCAGGTGGTCCATATGGTCCAGAAGGAGGCGGAGCTTGTATGAAGGTACTGAACTTCACCTCCATCAGTGTTTAAAGTTTCACTCATTGGAGCTCGTTCTGTCCTCTTCGGTTTACAATTCATGTGCGAGAGTGAAAACTAGTTTCATCTGTCACGAGCTTCAGGTTTTCACAATTTGAGTGCAAAGTTTAATTATTTTGCATGTTTAAAATGGAGAAAAATAATAAATTCACAGATCACCGGTTCATAATAATGCAAATCTATAAATACTGCCGTATTTTTAATCAGTGGGCCATCGTCTCGATCACCACTGTGTTGATAGAAAGTGACTTAAATGACATTTATGCATTTATGTTACTTTAAACATCCACCTCAGTTTGTACGTTCATAGGAAGGATAGAACCGCAACTAACCATTATTCATTATCTTATAATCTGCTGATTATTTTATAAATGTCAGAATATTGTGACAAATGTTCCTCAAATGTCTTTAAAAGATATTCACTTTAATGTGATATAAAACAGAAACGTGTGAAATCTTCATGTTTGTGGCTGAAAACAGCATTTTCTATCATTTCTGCATCAAAAATGACTGAAACGATGAATCGATTATCAAAATTGCAGATTATTTTTCTGTGGGTCTATTTATCTCCCGTTATCGTTGTGGATGCAAACAATAGACAAAAACAAACATTTGATGAAAGTTTATACATTCAAACAACAGATTAAGAACGTCTTGTGTGTTGTGATATTTACAGAAGCGCTCCAGTAAACGCTGCATTCATGTCATATTGGAAAAAGGAGAACTTAAAACTTAAAAAATCCAAAAAGACTCAGGGTTCATTCTTGACCTTCTGGAGCTTTCGGCCACGTCTCATGGATTTCATCAGCCGCTGGCGCTTGCTCAGTTGTTTTTTATTCCTTCTATTGTTACTCCATCCTCTGACGAAGGTACCGGGAGGACTCGAGTCATCAGACATGAAGTTAAGAATGAGTATTTATAAATTCAAGAATGAACTCAGTCGGTTAAATTCACAGATTGGGTCTAAAACATCCGATACGTTTGGTGTAAATGTCCTTGAGCTTCAGTGTTCACTACAAACCGCTGCTGGAAAAACCAGAACACATTTCTGCTGTTTGGATGCCGATGTGCGTGATCTACAGCTAATCCAACATGACATGAATACCCGAGAATTACCACCGTTCAGGGAGCGTTTGAATGCACCATTTGGAGTTAATAATTGAGCCGAAGGAGCCGACAGCAGCCGAGGAGCTGCTGCCAACAACAACACACAGTCTGATTTGTGGGCAGCGTAGTTTTTTAAATGGTTCTGTAAAACCCGTGAAGGACAACGGTGGTGATTTTACACCATTAATCCTTCAACATGGCCGTCAACTAACTGATGTTAGCAGAAGCACATGATCAGAGGATTGTTCCAGAGGTTCATAGGCTTATTGGAAAAATAGAAACACAAAATATAGCACAATATTTACATCTTTACACACATTCAGGGACTCAGATAATCACTAATGTTCAGCTGATATGAGGTTAATACGAACAGTTCTTTGAGGCAGACCTCAGTTCTTCAGGCATTAGACATCAAACCTGACGATCACAAACAAGTAAAATGTTTGTAAAACTAGTGACCATGTTGACTTTGAACACAGTTGGCTATAGACTGAAGAGGTGGACGTAATCATTGGTCACCCATTGGTGTGAGGACTGTCGTTTTGAAGCATCGAGTCGCAATTTGGACGCCACCATCATGCTTTTTGGCCTTCGGTTTTGCCATCTTGTTTATTTCACCGGTTTTTTTTGGGGGGGGGGGGGGTGTTTCTGGCTGTTGCTGTCTTGGTTTTTGGCCGTCAACATAATAATTTTTGGTCGTCGAAATCTTGGTTTTTGTTCGTCCATGTACTAAATGAACATCATGCTGTATTGAAGAAGACTTGAAACTAGAGATTGAGACCATAAACTCATGTTTACAATGTTTACTGAGGTAATAAATCAAGAGAGAAGTAGTCATTTTCTCATAGACGTCTATACAACCAGAGGAGTCGCCCCCTGGTGGACATTAGAGAGAATGCAGCTTTAACACATGAAGCTTTGACTTCACTCTGCAGAACCAGAGGTTGCCTCCTGCAGTTGGCTCTTGGGTCATTTTGCATTTTTTGGTGCGTTTTTCAGCTTCAAAGATTCACTGTGAAAAGAGCCAGTAATGAATCAGGCGTCGGTGGAATATCAACAGCATATAACACCGGAATTCAACCTCGGTGGTCAAGAAAATAAAATCTGTTGCCTTTAAAAACTTTCTGCCTTTAAGAAATGTTTGTACAACGGAAACTCTAATCCGTTGAGTTCCATTAACATACACTCAAATACCTAGAAATCCACATCAGTCTCTTCTCCAATCACGAAGTGTTTGTGAGCCTGAAAAAAGAAAGACGGACTTCCCCGTGACTCCCTGTAGCAGTTTTTCATTTGAGTTCATTTTTAGGGGAAGTCAAGAGGCGGCGACATTGTTTGTTTTTAGACTAGCTGATGAGAAACGCCCCAAAGAAGCTGCTCTTCTCGTCCATGTCCACGGCGGAGGCGTTGGTCACCGTGACAAACAGCCGGTCTCCGGCGCCGAGCGGGAACAAGCCGCCCTGGTGGGCGGAGTACAGAGAAAACTCAGAGCCCCGGGACCAGCAGGAGGTCCGGCTCGTCTTCATCAGCAGGATGGGAACCGGGTAGGAGCTCACCTGGCGGGAGAAAAGGGACCGGTGAGTGAGAGGTGGTGGAGGGAGCGAGGCGTTCAAAGACGGTCTTTGACAAACCGCTTCACCAACTAAGGAGTTCTCCTCTCTACAGCTTGTTGATCAGCAACGTTGTTGGATCGTTTATGGTCAAAACTAACAGCCCGGAAAAGTGCAGTTCAGATGTATATTAAATCGACAAAACAAGCGAGTCAGCCGAGTTAAAAACCAGCAAAATCCCAGACGACGGAGTTTTAAAGTCGCCTCACCTTTTTATAGACGTACTGCAGCAGAGGTCTCCCTCTGTCCTCCTCACCCTCCTCACCCTCCTCACCCTCCTCCCCCTCCAGGGAGGGGGTGTGTCTGAAGTACGTCTGGGCGTAGACGTAGTAGAGGCCGGGCAGCGGCACCACCAGCTCCCCGTCCACCAGCTGGACGTCCTGCAGGAAGGCCAGACCCTTCTGCCCCTCCCACCACGAGATCTTCTGGCCCTGAACTCTCCGCCCAGCCGAGACCGGAGCTGTGGAGAAAACAACGGAAAAACACCAACCAGACGGTTCCTCATGAAAGACAATTCACACCAAGAAAAGAGAAAAATAAAGAGATGAATGTTAAGATTTTTATGATTTGAATGGATAAATTAATTATTATATTTAAATAAAATGCAAGCGATGCCTTGAATATAGGACCTCTAGTCTTGACTTTATATATTCATGTCACATTTGTGATGAAATACATGCAAATTAATCAAATTTAAATCCAGATTTATGCCAAAATGATGAGATTCTTTGTCAAACTTGTGACATTTACTCAACAAGTCTAATTTATGACTTTGATTCACTTTTATTATGAGAACTTCTTGTCATTTTGATTTGCAAAGACATTTATTTAATTACATAACATTTATAAACAACCATACCGAGCTGCACCGTCAGTGTCATAACTTCATCTGGTAGATTTGAAGGAACATATGTGAGAAAATGTGCTTTTCCTTGGAAAATAAATCTGATAAAAACAGAAATGTCATTTTCTTGGCTAAATTTAAAACGTAGGCTGGTGCAGGCTCGTCCAAAGTCGAGTAACAAAAACATGTTGTTCTGCTCCGCTCTCACTCCCTCCCACCGCCTATCGATCAGTCACACGTGTATTTAAAACCAGCCTTTTGAGACGCTCACCTCCTCCCGCCTCTCGCTCCAGTTTGGGCACGAAGCTGCCGGTGACGTGGGCAGCGACTTTGGGGTGAGGTGAAGCCCTGTCGACCATCACGAGTGAGGGCAGCACCCGAGACACCTCGTCTGAGGGGGGGGGGGACACAAAGACGGGAGTGAAAATGTGCCCACAAACAAACAAACAAACAGGTAATGTCAAAAATATGAGCACCACAGAGGGTCGGTTTAGTTTTCTCACCTCTGACGACCGATGAGATCTGCTTCTGGTAACGCTGAGACAGAGACTGCAGGTGGACAAGCAGGAGAACATTCATTAAAAGCCTTAAAACGTACTGAACTCACCTACAAGTGAAATAAACGGACCTGACGCAGCTCATTCAGCACCTTCTACCCAGAAGCCTCTTGTTTGACATAAACCATGAACCCAAAGCCGCTGACATGGCGTTCAGGTCGGTAACGGATCCCCCCCCCCCCCCTCTCTCTCCCACTTCCTTGTGTTTTTACGTTTCTTCGCCCAATTGGCTCAAAGAAGACGCATCGACTGCCAAACTGATGAAAACGGTTTTCTGAGCCGTAGTGAACTCTGGACCGTGTTTATTTCAGTTCAGTTTGTTTCCAGAAACGTAAAAAGAAATTGGAAAGACATGATGAAAAAAGAGGTAATATAACACATAAAGGTGTGTTTTCCTGTAATGTGACGTGCTAATTATAATAAATAGCTCGTGTAGAAGGAGAGTTGCTCTGTAGAGGTTAATGAATCCCTTTAAAGTGTCTCTACAGCTTCAGTAACAGCTGAGGGAGAGGTGGAGGAGACCCTGCAGTCAGTCTGCGTGAAGCAGAGTTTATGGGTGAAAGTCGCCTTAAACGCCTCTCAGACAGTTATTGTCTCTTGAAGTTTGCAAGACTTGGTTCTGAAGGAGCTCTCAGGATGATTCAGAGGCAGACCTGCAGCTCTTTATATGGGACACTTTATACATCTGCCCCAAAAAACATGTGCGAAGCTAAATGAAAGAAAGAAAAATCGATTCAATCAAATCCACATGTGGCTGAATGTGGCGCCCCGTATTCCTCCTGACACAGAGGAGGACGTGCACACGTTTAAATCAGGTTTATTTATAATAACACACATCAGAACAACATCTCACCTCCCATGTGTGATCAGGAGAAGATTTAAGTCGTCAGGTTTTTAACGTACACTTAAAGTTCTCTATAAAATACGTTTGAGAAAAACTTTAGTTAGAGTTTATTAATAGCAGGAAGCAAGATAAGCAAATGTAATGTTCAGCTTCACGGGAGCCTGAGATGAGCTTTCACTCTGCTGAGGCTCAAACTGCATCATGGTTATGTTCTGAACTCAATTTAATCTGCGTCAGCCGAGTCACAGAATACCTTCGTGTGTGTGTGTGTGTGTGTGTGTGTGTGTGAGCACAGGTGAACACATTCCTGTGCTGATTAAAGCTCACAGGATCACATCTCCGCTATGAAGGAGCTCATTGTGCGTCTGCAGACGGTGATTTGGATCATTTCACCATTTTTCTTCTGCTGCTAACGTTCAGAACAGGAAGCTCAGGATAATAATTATTATTATTAAAAAATGTAGACGGTAATAATAGTAATATCACAAAATAATAATAATATCTTTGTAATAATGATTATTATATTTTGATAATAATATCCTTAACCTTAGAATAAGTCCATATCTACACAGGGAGCAGGAGGCGGAGTCCGCCGTGTTTCTACAGAAGCCCAGAACGGACAAACCAAACTTTCAGGTTTTTTTCCGTTACCTGCAGGCCACCGTAGTTCTCTACGCGCTTGTGAAACTGTGATAACGTGAGACGCTGAGAACAAAACCGTGGGAACAGCAGCCGCCGCCTGACTTCCGTTGCTGCTAAAGTAGTGTTATTATGGTCTGGATGAGCCCCGAGCTCACGTTACCGCAGGAAAGGGAGGAGTGAGCGGACGGATATTCTGTCGGTTGTTTTATCTGGAACTACACCGCTGGATGACACTAAATTCTACACACTGTCCCTTTAAAGACGCTAATATAGAGTTCATTAACAGGAGGAAACAGAGCAACTGTTGGGGACTATTTTCAGCGGCGGATTAATCCATTTAAGATGAACTACAATGTGTGTGTTGGTGGTGATGAAGGAACATGTTTTTATAAGGAGCTCTGTGAGACATCAGGATACATTAGTGGACACATTCACTGTTCATGGGATTCATTATGAATAATAAAAACAATCACTTATTAATCTCCTGCTCCCATCATATCCTTCCGCTGAACAGTCAAGTCTGAACTATGATGTCAACAAGGGGAACTTGTGTGGTGCAATAAAGTATGTTATTGATTATGAACAAGAATCTAAAATAGGATTAAAGGGGAAACTCCACCCGTTCTACATCAAAGTGAAGTCGGATTACTCATCAGGTCAAATACTTTCTGCTTTAGTAAACGACTGAAACAATAGTTTGATAGTCGCCAAATAATCTTCTGTCACAAATGAATTCATTGTTTAAACTCTACGATGAATAACTGAAGTCTTCAAAACAGAATCAAACCTTCGACTCAAACGTGATCATCAGACTCTGTAATAATAATAACGACGATAAGCTCAAAGCTCATGCTCATTTGCTTGGTCGGCCTCTCTGCAGCTGAAGCGGGGGGGCATTCGTAGCGCTCTGAACTCCAGTGGGTGGGGAGGTTCTGATCCACAGCTGGTGGTGGGAAAAAAACTTTAGCTTTGAAAAAGCAGAAATCTCAGCATCTGGCCAAATAATCAGAATCAACAAATACTGATACAGTATGTGAAGGTCTCCGTGGGCTGGGAGGTGCTGACGTCATACAGATGGAGAGACACAATTACAATCAAGGGTTTTTAACTTTTTGGACGCGTGGGGTCAGTGGGTTCTTTGGGGGGTCAGCGGGTTTTATGTGGGGTCAGTGGGTTCTTTGGGGGGTCAGCGGGTTTTATGTGGGGTCAGTGGGTTCTTTGGGGGGTCAGCGGGGTTTTGGGGGGGTCAGCATTACCTTCTCAATGAGCAGGTGGAGCTGCTGAGTGACCTGCCAGCACGGGTCTCCGCGGACCGCCGTGATGCTCTGCAGGTCGCCGCCCGTCAGGCAGGACACGCTGCTCCTGGCAAACGTCTCCTTCATCTGCAACAACAAGAAGGGAAACATGTCAAGAAAGAGCATCAAACAATGACGAACGTGTGTTTTCATTTCTCTGATTTTCTCTTCATGGCCATGAAGCACCTTCTACACCTTCACTATCACTGTGTTAAACGTTTGAACCGGAGTCAACATGATGCCTTGGCATGTATCCCTGTCTGTTTTGTTTTGCTCGTCATGTTTAGGTTTCATTTCCTCCTGTGTTCCTGCAGCATCTCATGTGGTTAATGAGTAATTCCTGTAAACACACACTGACAGTGGAGCTGGACTGAATCCAGAGGACTCACCAAAACAAGCAGAGTGAGTCCAACACATGCACACACGCACGCACGCACGCGCACGCACGCACACACACACTGAAAGGTCTTCCTGATAATCACAGCTAATCATACCTCTGCTGCTTCACTTCCTCCTCTGCGTGTTTTGCGAATGCAGAGAAAAGAAACGTGCGTAATTTTATGAAGCGAAACGTTTCTTTCCCGTGAAAGCATGATATGTGGCCTGCGTTGCATTGTGCAGAAAAGAAACCGAGTAAGAAATGAGATGTTTCCTGGACTGTTTCTGCTCTGGAGCTGCAACAGAAGCAACGCGCAGAAGAAACGAGTTCCCTGAAACTGTGAAACACTCATTTACACGCTTAAGTTTGTAGAAGTTACAGTGAGATGTTACAGATCAATAAAAAAAGTCTAGTTTACTTAAAGCTGCGTTTACAAGCCGAACACCTCGCGCGGTGCGCACTGCGTGGCGATGCGTAAAAGCGCCCGCGCGTCTCCGCTCCGCTTTTCTTTAAGTCCTTACCGAGTTGAGAGCCGTGGTGAAGTGCAGCACGGTGATGGTGACGACCACGGTCTGCAGCAGGACCGCCAGCAGCAGAAGCACCCCGAGCTTTGGACCGGAGCCCGTCATAACGACAGACCGCCGTCCGGTACCCGACCAGCGCCGCGACGTCCCACCGTGCCGTCCTTTAGGACTTCCAGAACAAGAACAATGGCAGAGGGCTGACTCCTTCACTTGTACCCTCCCCGTCCCCTGCAAGCAGCAGCAGGAGGAGGAGGAGGAGGAGGAGGAGGAGGAGGAGGAGGAGGCGGGGACAACAAGAGCCTTTCTCCCTCTTTCAATTCCTCCTGGGGAGATTATTGTTGTATTTCTGCGCTGTAAAAACACAGATAGCCTCTTTAGTTTATTGTGAAGCTTCATATCTGTGCTGCAGATCTCTGGACCGAACCTCACTGTGAGAAAAACACATTTTAACACGTGATAACAATGAATGAGTGGCACAGCGTGCATGACTTTTATTAACGATGTTATGGAGTTTATACTTAAGTCACTTTTAATAACATGAGTGACATCAATTCATATTTTCTCCCTCTCTGAAGAGGCAGATTCAGGGTTCATCACTGAGAGGACTCTTCTCGGGGAAAACACATAAATGAAGCTTTCCTTCAAAGGCTTTGGCTTATTTGCTGTACTCTGACTCGGACCACATGTATCTCAGCTGTCAAGTTGTTTAAATAAAAACAAGTCTGACATTTCTTTTTCTCTCCACATTTATCTCATTCTGTGCATCCAAACAGGTTTCTAAGGGCACACACATGTCAGATAGCTCTTATATGAACATATAATCATCTTTGTGTTCATATGGGTGATGGGAGGTGTGAATCACGTCTTATTAATGTGATATATATGTTTGGACAGACGTCCAATGATGAGATTCTTGGAAGCGTTTATCTAAAACACGATGTTCCTCTTTCACTCAACGTTGCTGCCATCGCGTTGAAGGATAAAATGCGATAAAGATGCAAAAGAATATTTGAGGTTAGATGATGAAGTGTCAGTTATGAAAGTCAAAACACAATTCTTCACAGTTGTCTCACAGCGTTGACCCGTCAAAATAAGATGGGAAACAGTTTTCTTACACAAAACTTGATTTAAAATGTGCTTTTTAAAAAACATGAAGCATGTTAAATTGACAATTTCCTTCAGGCCTTTATTTATTTAATTTTTGAATAAAATTTAAAATGCCACATGGTTTAAAAATCTGGAGGTTCAGATGGAACAAACGCTGTTAAAATATACACCGATATAAACCGTGAGAGCATTTCACACCACGATATCTCACGTTTTAAACATTCATTGAAGTCAATGTTTTAAATCATGAACATTGAAGTTGACACAAAGTTGGAGCAGATCTGAATTATGGTAGTAATAATGTGATGAAACAATGTGAGTTTAAATGGCTTGATGAACTGAAAGCAGGTTATTTTATCCATAAACAGGCTCTCAATTGATTTGTCTTGCAACAATATCGTGATATATTATCTGCGATATACAATAACAAATACATTAGAGAAGATTTTATCCATATTGTCCACATAATGAAGTCAAAAGCGAACTTTTATTTCTGGGAATTTGTTAAGTTTCTTTATTTTTGGCGGCATTTTTGGTGTTAAATGCTCAGTGCAGTTGTACAACTTCATCTTCTCTTCTCTTTCTTTTTATTTCATCAATTGAAGCCAACAGAACTACTTTCAGTTTCTTCTTCAGATGTTGTGAAGTTTTTTGCGGGTAGTTTTGCTCTTTTAACTTCCATTATTAATACTCACTAGTTCTTCTTCTTCTTCTTCTGTTTATTACAAACTGGAAATTAAAAGACACCACTTCCTGTGTACCAGAGGGTTTAACAGCTAATGTCTGGACCAATACATTCAGCAGGTTAGTCAGTGATGGAACCCTTTAAATTCCAGTTCAAATTATAAACTATACATTTGAAACACAGAACAAAGTAGCACCATAACTTAAAGACAAATAAAAGCATTAAATAGTAAAACTTTCACATTAATACCAATAGAAATGTAGAGTTTTAAAACCAAATATCCCAAAAGCTTCTTTTCCCTTTTGTCACTAACACCTTGCTTGTCCATATATCTTCTCAAATATGTATTTACTTGGACATTTTCACATTTTTTAAATACCTTTCTTGAGTATCTGGATTTATTTTTCAATTGACCTCTCAAGCATGTTAGACCACATCCAAAAAAAGCTCTGCAGAGCAAATCTCAATCAAAGGATGGAGACACGAAAACCACTTATACACAATGTGTGAGTGCAGCCGTCGCGCATGTTATGGACGAGGCGTTGTGCGGCGAGGTGGGCTGAGCCTATAAATGGATCCTGGTCCCGTTTGGCTCACTCCCGCATCTGCAACATCTGGCCTCAATCTGGGTCCTACACCCCCCCCCCCTCCAGGGAGACGCTCTCCGCTTAGGTTTCACTCTGCAGCGCCTGCAAGGTCCTGCTGGGGGTAACGGAGACTGTGAACCGTGCGTGTGTGTGCATGTGTGTGTGTGTGTGTGTGTGAGGAAGAAGACAGGAGGCATCCTCGGTACAAGCCGGAGACAGACATAAATATCAAGTACAAACCTCAAAATATATCTTTGCCGTCTGATGACGAGCTTTTCTGTCCAGAAGTCTCCGCAACGTGAGCAGAGTTCAGTAGTCCCCACGATGTTCTCAAGACGGGCCTCAAACACACACACACACACACTTGAGTGTATTTCTGAACAGCGGCCAAGTTTTTGATAGGAATACGAAGACGAGAACTGACCGACTCCCCCGCAAAGTCGACTCCCACCTAAACTGCCTCCCTCTGCCCTCGCTCTCCCTCTTTCTCTCCTTTTCCTGTCTGTTCATATTTCATCTCTCCCCCCCCCCCCCCCCCCCCCCACCCCCCTGTTGACGATAAGTACGCACAGTATCTCTAAAAGCATGTTGTAAAAGGTTTACAATGTGCATATAGTGATGCAGAAAGTAAGAATCATAATTTTTATGGGGTTTTGGCAACAAAACCGGGTATCTGGTCCAGCTGGATCCCAGGTGCTCCGCGATGTGGACTTAAGATGAGTTGGACGCTCGCGTGGACTTTAATAGGTCTGACTCTGACCAACAGTTTGGGTGCTTTTTGGAGACAGGTGATGCGTTCAAGGCTGCGAGTCACTTTTGATTTAGCTGTTGTTGTTTAAAAAACGTGTTTAACGATGTAAAAGTATGTGGTGGAGCTTCATTAAGGTTAAAACACTGATGAGGCAATACATCCAAATCAATGGCAAATATCACGATTACGACGGCTACAGGTGTGTATTTATATGTGTATTACGTCACATAATGTCACATTATGACAAACAGCAGTTTGTTATTATAAACATTATCTGTTCAAACTAACCGGTTTAACTTTGAATGCTGCTCTTCCACATCATGGAGCCCCTAAAGCATCCCCTGCTTTATGGTCTGTTTGACTCTAAATGGACCATAATGTACTAAATGAACATCATGCTGTATTGAAGAAGACTTGAAACTAGAGATTGAGACCATAAACTCATGTTTACAATGTTTACTGAGGTAATAAATCAAGAGAGAAGTAGAGTCATTTTCTCATAGACTTCTATACAACCAGAGGAGTCGCCCCCTGGTGGTCACTAGAGAGAATGCAGCTTTAACACATGAAGCTTTGACTTCATCGTTGATCAGCCGGCTCAGTTCATGAGCTGCTTGTGGTTTATTAAGGGAACAGTGACTACAGGTGTGCGTGGACCTCGGTTTTTATAAATCAGAATACATCTCTTGGTGCACGTCGTCTCAGAGATTTTCACCGTTTAGTGTTGAATCGACGCACAGTTTAATAAATGAGGCAACAGGTAAGAGTGAGTCGAGTTGAATCAGGCCGTGTAAATCTCTCTTTCTGTCTGAGTGCTTACCAAGGAAAACACCCTCTTAACACACACACACACACACACACTGTTAAATGTATCCCGTTTATTAGAAAGAACACAGTACCCAGAGCGGAACAATGTCAATGATATCTGGGTCGAGCACACACACACTCCCACACACACACACACACACACACACAGACACACACCTCAGGAAGGGAGAGGTGGGACGACCGAGGCGGCCAATGGGCCCGCCACAAACCTCAGAGCCGACCAATAAGCAAACAGGAAACTTTTGGGGACTTTCCAACGTTTCCAAACTTTTTCTTTTTGGCTCCACTTGCTTTTTTGTCCGATTTTTTTTTTTTGGAGGGGTTTTAGGTTGACGTGTGTGTGTGTGTGTGTGTGTGTGAGGACAGGATTTAGTTTATTTGTGGTTTTGAATCCCTTTTATTAGTTTTGTCTTGCTTGGATTACATGTAGATGTTTCCCTGAGAGCTGTAGATAAACTCCAATATACTTGTTTTGTTTCTTCTTTTAATGTCGGTCATATTTTTATTATATTTATACAAGCACATATTTTTTCACTGCTTGTTTACAGAACAGTTACTTCTTCTTCTGTGTCGGTACATTAAGTCAGAGTCCTCGTTCCCTGATAGACTTTCTGTTTTGATGTTTTCTTCACATCCCGAAACAATCAATTAATCAAATACTCTGAGAGGAAAATGTAACTCCTGTAACTGTGTCTGTGGCAGGATTTTAATACGCTTGTTGGGCCAATTACCTGTCTGTCTACATATCTGTCTGTCTACCTGTCTGTCCACCTACCTCTCTACCTCCCTACCTGTCTACCTACCTGTCTGTCTACCTGTCTACCTACCTGTCTACCTGTCTATCTACCTGTCTACCTGTCTCCCTACCTGTCTACCTGTCTACCTACCTGTCTGTCTACCTGTCTATCTACCTGTCTACCTGTCTACCTACCTGTCTACCTGTCTACCTACCTGTCTACCTGTCTACCTACCTGTCTACCTGTCTATCTACCTGTCTACCTGTCTACCTACCTGTCTACCTGTCTATCTACCTGTCTACCTGTCTCCCTACCTGTCTACCTACCTGTCTACCTACCTGTCTAGCTGGAGGGAGGAGCGGTCAGTGTTGATGACTGGGAGACTTCCTCTAGATTGAGAGACTTTTGTAGCTCGTGCTGCTACTTTCATTGGAGGAGATTTGGCCTCACCGAGCTGGTTTTAGGTTGAACCCTGTCTCACTGTCTCTCACAGGATCATGTTTTGTAAAAGCTCAGCTTCATAAACATCCTCTTCGTGTTCTTCTTCCTCACGGAGTCACTTCCACCTGCGATCCAGACCTGATGCTCCGGTGTCTGATCGGGATCAAATCCCAGCAGCAGGTTCAACATCTGGAAGAAACACTGAAACCAGGCTGTTCACATGTGGAGTCACATTGATGCTGATCATCAACCAGCACACATGGGGGCTGTCCGCATACTTATGGCCACTATGTGTGTAGGTGTGTGTGTGTGTTGTGTGTGTGTGTGTGTGTTGTGTCAATGCCTTTGTGTGTGTAACATGCAGAATGTGTCCTTGTGCAGTTTGAGGCCCACATTGTGGTTCTCTCTTCCTCCCTACCGATCCTTGTCTGTCCTCCCTCCCTCTTTCTCTCTCTCCCTCCCTCTCTTTCGCTCTCTCTCTCTCACCCTCTCTTTCGCTCTCTCTCTCTTTCTCTCTCTCTTGCAGTCTCACCCTCCCTCCCTCCTTTTCTTTCAAAATTACCTTCCACTCCCTTCTCTCTCTCTCTCTCTCTCTCTCTCTCTCTCTCTCTCTCTCTCTCTCTCTGCCTGTCAGGAAGAAGTGAACAATATGACCTTTAGTCGCAGCGATAACATTCTCCCTCATGAATTCCCCGCCGCTCCGGCTTTCCTTTCACATTCTCACCGGTTTGTTTTTGCTCCTGGCGCCTCTTGTTTTCCTTAGAAACGATCACCCTGTGATTAACGAGCAGCACCGGTGGGTGGGGGGGGGTCAGGCCTCTACGGGGTCTCACACACACACACACACAGACATATATGTTCACACTAAGAGTGTCTCATCATGCTTGTACCTTCTTACATGTGTCATACCTGTTGGTGTCTGCTGCAAATGTGACCCGGAGGCAGAAACACACTCACACACACTCACACACACACACACACACACACTCTCACACATAACCTCTGGTTTGGGGGCTGCTAAATGGCGCACGGAGCACACCTGTCCGTGTGTTTCTTCTCGCGCGCACTCCTCTGGTCACGTGGCGCTCTTGTCACGCCATCATCTGATGGGTTTGGTTTCTGTTCCTCCGCAGGCTTCGACTTGAAGGACGGAGAGAAAACACGGAAGAAGACGGAAGCGGAGAGCCAAGTCTTTGATATCAGGGAGGAGGTGAGGGAACCCAGGCTTCTTCAGACAGATGGAGAAAAGTTCGGCATTAATCTTCTGCTCCGAAAGTGTTTTTATTACTCTGCAATACCGCAGGACGGCAGATCACACGTAAATCAAAAGCAAAGGCTTTTGTCCAGGGATTAAAATAAACTGTTGGACTATAAATCCATCACAGAAAACCCATAAAACGTTATGGCGTTCATAAATCTGAGATACAAATAAGAAGAAAGAGAATAAAAGACACGATTCATGTGATAAATATTATCTCTGCACTTATTTATAACAGCTGATGTGCTGATTGGAGGCTGCTGTCCATGAGGATTTGGCACCATCTCCTGTTTAATACTTTTATTTTGAAATTACCCATGAAACAAACTTTTACTCTGAAATTCCCCATGAAAAATAGTTAATGACGCCTGTAGTTTATAACTGTGCATATACTTTAATGTATTAATACCAATGGGATTTAATAACCTGGTAAACTGTAATACTTAATTACATAAAAATACTTTTTAGCATGTATGATAACAAAGAATTATAAATATTAACACAATAAACTATAATGTCTTGAAGAACTTTAAACTGTAAATTGAACTGTAGGTTAAAGAGGTTGGATTGATTTAAAAACATATATTAATACTCATTATTATAAATAGTAACAAAAACTATAATTTAATAACAAATAAGGATTTCATACTTTAAAAAAAAATTATGATTATGACAAATAACTGAACAGTTTGTAACCCAATAAACAAATATGTTTTTATATAAAAAATAAATACACTTAATAAAAATTCCAAGAATATTTTAAATATAGTACCTATATATATATATATATATATATATATATATATATATATATTTATCATTAAAAAATAATCTTATTTAATATTTGAAAGGATTATTTAAAAATGAATAAATATAACTAATTCTGGTTATTGTTTATTAGGGATATTTTCTTAAAAATAAATAAACAAGAAAAGAAAACATCTCAATGTGTCTCATATAAGCTTTAATTTCATAAATAAATCACAAAATGGTAAATTGTACACATTTGACATTGTGTACAGAAACACAATGTCCCCATGAATCATGACATCACAGTTATCAATTATTAATTATAGCAAAGAGCAAATATACTTTCCGTGAGTTCAAACCACCAAACAACCACATGTGGTAACATTTCGGAGGTCACATGATGAACACATCGACACAAACAGGAAGTCAGGAGCTCCTGGTGCAGCAGCACCAACAGTGACTCTAATGTTCTCTGATAGGCTTAGATGTGTGTTTGTGTCATTATTCCATCTAACAGCTCTGTGATGTGTATAAATAATGAACAGATATTGGTTTAGATATGTTGTGGTAAAATTCATTTAGCTTATTGTGGCTAAACAAACACGTTCTCTATTAGTAGCTCCAACATGGCCTCCAGAGCTGTGCCTCCTGCAGCTCTTCTTGTCCGTGTCATCACAGTAAAAACACATACAGTACATTCTTTATGAAAAGAAAGAAACATAAATAAACTATTGTGATCCCGCTCTCCTACATTCCACTAAAGCTGCTCCAGAACCCCATAAAACGGCTACTTTATGAGGTTTAATAGTTCATCTGGGGCCGGTTTCACAGTGTAAACTCACTGCTGCGTGACCTTTACTTATGTTAAAACCTTATTTATGTGATATCAAACTATTTAATGTGTCGCATACATACTTACTTTATAGTCTACGTCGCCTTAACTCATTTTAAAATCCATCTTTACTATTTATAGATGATATATTTTACTTCATTTGCATATCAAACATATTCTATCTTTACTAGAACGTGTGCGTATGTTTAAGGGTTAATGTCTCACAGAAATACATGTTGGGAATAAACTCGCTGGAAACATTTCCCTTTACACTCTTAGAAATAAAGACCCAAAAGGGTTCCTACCGAACGGTTCTAGCCAGAACCATTTGCTTCTGAAGAACCCCTTTTTTTTGAAGAAAGAGTTCTTCAAGGATTGTTGAAAGCATGTGTGATTAAAAGGGAACGCCCACAACCCCAAGAACTGTGATTGAGAACCAGGATAGTTGTGTGGTTCTTTAAGGTTCTAGATTAAACCCTTGGAATATTAGAGGGTTCACGGTAGAACCCCCTGGGTGGGTTCTAGAGGAAACCATTGGCATATAAGGGGGTTCTTTGTAGAACCCTTTGGGTGGGTTCTAGAGGAAACCATTGGAATGCACACGGGTTCACGCTAGTTCCTCCTGGCTGGGTTCTAGATGAAACTGCTGGAATATAAAGGGGTTGTGGTTAGAACCCCCTTGGTGGGTTCTAGATGATACCGTTGGTCGACACATGGTTTCACGGTGGAACCCCCTGGATAGGTTCTAGACGTAACTGTTGAAATATAAAAGGGGTCTCTGTGGAACTCCCTGAGTGAGTTCTAGATGAAACCGTTGGAATATGAAAAGGGTTCTTTGTAGAACCCCCTGGCTGGGTTCTTGATGAACAAAAGAGGGTTCTTTGTAGTTCTAGATGAAACCCTTGAGATACAAATGGGTTCACGGTAGAACCCCCTGGGTAGGCTCTTTTTAGCACCCTAAGAAGATTCAAAGGTTCTGGATAAAACCCCCAGAGAGGGTTCTGTGTGGAACCATTTACACCAGACAGTTCTCTATAAAAAACCCTTGTCATACGGGTTTGTGGGTGGAACCTTTCACATATGGTGTCTAGGTAGAACCTTCTGAAAGGGTTTCAGGTGGAAAACCAAAATGGGTTCTTCTTTGAGAACAAACTTGAAGAACCCTACGTGGTTCTAGTTTGCACCTTTTTGTTTGTCAGCGTCAGGAAAGCAGAGAGCCACATTGTTACCACGTCATCATGGTTCTCCGTGGTTCTCGCTGTTCTTTTGGGCCCGAAGCCAAAAACCGAGTCCGCCAGACGCTCGCTGTCGTCGGTTCCTTATAGTAGTTCTAGTCCGGGGGGCATGATAGTCCATTTGGGATCCCTTCTCTCATGGCGATACAGTAATTCTCACATACATGTCACAGCTATCATCATCATCGTCATCGTCATCATCGTTGCATCGGCGCTGCAGTACAGTGGTCATCAGAGAGGCACATACTTTAAACATACAATATTGCACAATCCAGTGAGTAGACACAGCTGTGAACTCTGGCACTTTTACCACACACACACACACACACACACACACACACTCTGTAACCTCGCCTGGCCTGTTTAGTGTGTGTGTGTGTGTGTGTGTGTGAGAGCAGACTTTTCCAGTGTCTCAGTGCATCTTAAAGGAATAAAAGATAAACTTCTGCGTGACTTTGACCTCTTAAAGTCGTCGCATTAGGAGCTCGTTTGTCAGAATATTTAAAACTTTTCATTTTCAGTTTTTACACAAAGGTTGTCAGAAGTTGTTGGATTTGTCGTCGTGCTTCAGTTTACCAACAGAACAAACTGTGGATGAGTTTTAAACAATACACAGATCAATGAGATCATGTTTAGCTGCTATTTCTACTTGTTTATTATAGTTTAAATAAACACCATCACACAATGCTCACTGAGAACTCTCTGCTCAGCTGTGTTTGCTCGTGTTCATTTAATTGATATTACTGCTGGTGTTTGTTTTATGATTGTCATGCCTAGTTATGAGAGGAAACATTTAGCAGTGTGAGCATCTAAAAACAATCGGACTTCAAGCATCCCTACAGTCAGCGTTTCATAAAATCCTTTTTACTCGTATGTTGTTTTAAATGTTTCCTCTCGTGTTTAAATAATATTTAATCGTGCAAAGACAAACTGAAGCTCCGATATTAATTCTCTGGATTTTGTTCCTCTTGAAATCAGCGAACCTGAAGTCAACTGACGAGAGTTTCTTTGGTTTCTTTTGATTCAAAATGTTTTGGTGTCCGTTTGACCGGCGATGTTCAGCTAGTTGATGTGTTTGAATAGAGAGCTGCAGGGATGAGGGGTTCAGTGTAGTCCAACAGGAAGTTAACTTCCCGAAGGTTTCCTCCACACAAAGACACACGGGATAATGCATTTGGATTTTGGATTATTGCAGTTAATGCAAGGAGACAAGGAGATGGGGCGAGGAGACGGGACGAGGAGACGGGGCGAGGAGTTGGGGCGAGGAGTCGGGGCGAGGAGACGGGGCGAGGAGTCGGGGCGAGGAGTCGGGGCGAGGAGTCGGGGCGAGGAGTCGGGGCGAGGAGACGGGGCGAGGAGACGGGGCGAGGAGTCGGGGCGAGGAGACGGGGCGAGGAGTCGGGGCGAGGAGTCGGGGCGAGGAGACGGGGCGAGGAGTCGGGGCGAGGAGTCGGGGCGAGGAGTCGGGGCGAGGAGACGGGGCGAGGAGACGGGGCGAGGAGTCGGGGCGAGGAGACGGGGCGAGGACTCGGGACGAGGAGATGGGACGAGGAGATGGGACGAGGAGTCGGGGCGAGGAGTCGGGGCAAGGAGACGGGGCGAGGAGTCGGGGCGAGGAGACGGGGCGAAGAGACGGGAGAAGGAGTACAATCAACAGAAGTAAAAAGCTAATGTTAGGCTATAAAGGAGCTCCACCGCGGTCACATGACTTCACGTCTCATTCGGACTCTCGTTCACTGACCTGTTTTATATCAGACAGCTAAACGTGCTCGTGTTAAACACAGACCTCATTTTCAGACGTCTAACCAGAAACACATTGACTTTGAGACGAGGAAACAGGAAGTAGAGAAACGCTGACTCATTTCTGGGTTTGAGGACTCGTTCCTGCAGCTCTCTATGCAGACTCTGGCTAAAGGGATTCTTGACCCCGAGCACGTCCACATTGGTGGACAGCAAGTATATTGTGAGGCCTGTTGGAGGAGATCTCTTGGTTCTTGTTTTTATAAATGTCACATATGAAGCAGATGCTCCAAACCAAAGCAGCTCTGGTGTCTCGCTCAGGATGTTTTTATAAATGTCACATATGAAGCAGATGCTCCAAACCAAAGCAGCTCTGGTGTCTCGCTCAGGATGTTTTTATAAATGTCACATATGAAGCAGATGCTCCAAACCAAAGCAGCTCTGGTGTCTCGCTCAGGATGCAGTAGATCTAGACCTGTCACCTTCTGGCCACCAAACAACCATGTTACATCTCTGCAGAACCAACAAAGGAGCTCTCGGTTACCGGACTTTTCTGCTCCGGCACATCTTTGGTGTCACAAACCCTTTTCTGCAGAGCGGTTCTGTGTGGTCTACAGGTTCTGGTCCAGCCAGTGGATGTAGTTGTTCATGCTCCTCCATCCGACGCTGGACATCATTGGCGGGAACGCGAACACCATGCAGCCGTGGAACCCGTCCTCGTAGTGGTCGCTGGTCACCGCGACGCCGGCGTCCCGCAGTCGCCTCACGTACATCAACCCATCGTCCCGCAGCACGTCGAACTCGCAAGTCATCACGTACGCTTTCGGCGTCCCGCCGAGGACGCCCTGCTCCGCCAGCAGCGGCGCCGCCCGGGTATCCATCAGCTCCGGCACCGCGCCCATCACCCGCGGCGATCCTGTTTCCCTCACCATGGGCCGGAAGTGCTTCCTGCGTTCCGCCGGGAGCAGAGTAGTCCAGTCCAGCTTGGAACGCACGCCGGCACCGATGGCCCGCTGGTCCAGGGAGCTGTGGTTGTTGGCGAGCAGGAGGGGCTCCAGGGAGGCGTCGGCGCCCAGGTACTGCAGCCAGAAACGGGCCATGACGGGCCTGTAGAGGATGGGCACGGCCCGGTTCTGCTGGTAGGACGGGGTGTGGAAGTCGAGCGCCTGCAGCACCGGGTAGATCAACGCCTGGACCTTGAACTTCACCGTCAGCGTGTCATCGGAGCCGAGCTGTGGACATGAGCACGGTTCATATAGAGGATCAGGACTACACTGAGACTGGTTCATATAGAGGATCAGGACTACACTGAGACTGGTTCATGTAGAAGATCCGGACTACACTGAGACTGGTTCATATAGAGGATCAGGACTAGACTGAGACTGGTTCAGGACCAGTTTAAAGTTCCTAACAGTAACTGTAACTTGCTTCTCTTGATGCCGTTAGATGAAGACTTAACATTGATGTTTTCTCGTCTACCTCTTGGGCCACAGCGGCCGCCAGGTTTCCCCCGGCGCTGTCCCCGGACACACACACCCTCTCCGGGTCGATGCTGTAGTGCTCCAGAACCTGAGCCGACAGGAAGGCCCGCGACGCCGCCAGCGCGTCGTGGTACTGATCCGGGAACACCACCTCTGGAGCGAGACGGTAACTACAGCGACAGGATAGGAAGACGACGTTAATATGTTACGTGACACTTTACAGAACCCACTGAAGTAGCTCATAAAATAAAAAAAACTTTTATTAGATTCAGATGTTCTCCTGCAGACATTTAGCAGAACTTACTCAACAGACATGACGACAGAGTCCAGCTCCTCCGCCATCTTCCGACAGAGACGGTCGTATGATCGCATCCCTGTGAAGCGGGCAGTGATGCTGATGTTACGCAAACTATAACGAGTGTGTTATTTATCTAGTTGGTTTATCACAGTGATGAATGTTTGTTTGAGTGAACAATCCTCCTCTGCAGCTTTCAGAGTTTGTTTTGAATCAACACTCACGTCCGCTGCCCAGCGCCCATCCTCCGCCGTGGAAGTATACCACCCCCCTCTTGGGCTGCCTCCCCCCCTTCGGCTGGAAGACCCGGGCGGGCACGCCGCCCAGCGAGGAGTCGGTCACGTGCACGGCGGAGCAGGAGCGAGCCTCCACTTCCTCCACCCAGGACACCACCTGGTTCAACAGGTGGACCCGGTGACACACGCCCAGCGCGTGAGCCACGTCGCTCTGCAAGTGCAAACACACACCTGGGGGTTGGTTCATGGCTAGAGGGAGTTTCTACACCTGAGAGGACTCAGAGTTTAGATTCACGGGTCAAGAAAGACAAAACTGTATTCGTAGAAATGAAGTCATTATGTGTGTCGAGGGGTTTGTCTTTGAGTGGCATCTGGTTCCACAAATGTTTTACCCTAAAACCTATGACTTGTATCTTTATTTTTTTCAAATCAGAGTTGATCCCTCCCTGACATTCATTTTAATGAGGTGGAAATGTTGAGTGACATTACTTTAAATAAGTTGAAATATTCTCCCTGCCACTGAAAGAACATTGGAATATGTTGAACTATTATTCTCCTTTTAAATAAAATAAAAACATTAGAATAAAGTGGAAATATTCTCCTTTAAATAAAATAAAAACATTAGAATAAAGTGGAGATATTCTCCTTTAAATAAAATAAAAACATTGGAATAAAGTGGAAATATTCTCCTTTAAATAAAATAAAAACATTAGAATAAAGTGGAAATATTCTCCTTTAAATAGAATAAAAACATTAGAATAAAGTGGAAATATTCTCCTTTAAATAAAATAAAAACATTAGAATAAAGTGGAAATATTCTCCTTTAAATACAATAAAAACATTTGAATAAAGTGGAAATATTCTCCTTTAAATAAAATAAAAACATTTGAATAAAGTGGAAATATTCTCCTTTTAAATAAAATAAAAACATTAGAATAAAGTGGAAATATTCTTCTTTAAATAAAATAAAAACATTAGAATAAAGTGGAAATATTCTCCTTTAAATAAAATAAAAACATTGGAATAAAGTGGAAATATTCTCCTTTTAAATAAAATAAAAACATTAGAATAAAGTGGGAATATTCTCCTTTTAAATAAAATAAAAACATTAGAATAAAGTGGAAATATTCTCCTTTAAATACAATAAAAACATTTGAATAAAGTGGAAATATTCTCCTTTAAATAAAATAAAAACATTTGAATAAAGTGGAAATATTCTCCTTTTAAATAAAATAAAAACATTAGAATAAAGTGGAAATATTCTTCTTTAAATAAAATAAAAACATTAGAATAAAGTGGAAATATTCTCCTTTAAATAAAATAAAAACATTGGAATAAAGTGGAAATATTCTCCTTTTAAATAAAATAAAAACATTAGAATAAAGTGGGAATATTCTCCTTTTAAATAAAATAAAAACATTAGAGTAAAGTGGAAATATTCTCCTTTAAATAAAATAAAAACATTAGAATAAAGTGGAAATATTCTCCTTTAAATAAAATAAAAACATTAGAATAAAGTGGAAATATTCTCCTTTAAATAAAATAAAAACATTAGAATAAAGTGGAAATATTCTCCTTTAAATAAAATAAAAACATTAGAATAAAGTGGAAATATTCTCCTTTAAATACAATAAAAACATTTGAATAAAGTGGAAATATTCTCCTTTAAATAAAATAAAAACATTTGAATAAAGTGGAAATATTCTCCTTTTAAATAAAATAAAAACATTAGAATAAAGTGGAAATATTCTTCTTTAAATAAAATAAAAACATTAGAATAAAGTGGAAATATTCTCCTTTTAAATAAAATAAAAACATTAGAATAAAGTGGGAATATTCTCCTTTTAAATAAAATAAAAACATTAGAATAAAGTGGAAATATTCTCCTTTAAATACAATAAAAACATTTGAATAAAGTGGAAATATTCTCCTTTAAATAAAATAAAAACATTTGAATAAAGTGGAAATATTCTCCTTTTAAATAAAATAAAAACATTAGAATAAAGTGGAAATATTCTTCTTTAAATAAAATAAAAACATTAGAATAAAGTGGAAATATTCTCCTTTAAATAAAATAAAAACATTGGAATAAAGTGGAAATATTCTCCTTTTAAATAAAATAAAAACATTAGAATAAAGTGGGAATATTCTCCTTTTAAATAAAATAAAAACATTAGAATAAAGTGGAAATATTCTCCTTTAAATAAAATAAAAACATTAGAATAAAGTGGAAATATTCTCCTTTAAATAAAATAAAAACATTAGAATAAAGTGGAAATATTCTCCTTTAAATAAAATAAAAACATTAGAATAAAGTGGAAATATTCTCCTTTAAATAAAATAGAAATATTGGAATAAAGTAGAAATATTCTCCTTTCCACTACAGGACATTTGCATAGAGGTGATAATAAACGAGCAGTGAGCAGATTAAGCAGGGCGTGTAAACCTGTCCTACACGCTGAGTGGGAACTTGTTGATCCACACTGATGCAGAACAACACAAGGTTTAGTGTGTGAGCTGCGGAAACATGTTGTGTACAGCAGCAGGGTCAAAGGTCATCAACTTGTTACTCCGATCACCAAATGCACACGATACGCTGGTTCACCTCCTGACCTGCTCATGTGACCATTAGTAGTCCTTTGTGTTCTGTTCTGTTACATTATATAGATTTATATTTATATACTGTTCTATTCTATATAAACATGCATACATAACAATACTTATTACACTGTATTCTCTAATTCCCAGCCCAGTTATTATTAGTCTATTATTTTCTATTGTACTATAGTACTGTATAGTTTATAGCATTCTATTCTATTCTGCTATATTGTGGGATATCCAACTGTAATCTATTGTGTTCCATTGTACTCTCTACTATAGTACTGTACAGTACTGCCTATTACGAGATATAGTATTCTGTTCTACTATCTTCTTCTACTATAGTGTGGTACAATGCATAGTATTCTATTGCATTCTGTATGTTACAGTATATATTATATTTGAATGTACTATATATATGTATATAGTATTATATTCTACTATAATATAGTATGTTACAGTATATAGAATTATATTTCAATCTAGTATAATATACAGTAGAATGCAACAGTATATAATATTGTATTTTATTGTCAGGTGTTATAATTAAATCTGTTGTGCTGAGTTACTGTTATTTTACTAAATTTGATGCTATTCTGAATCATATCCCTTTTCTTTCCCACGTGATATTTCTATTTATTTCTATTATTATGTGCTCTGTGATCTGTCCTGTTTACTGGTATTGTTTGTGTACTGTCAGTCACATTACTCTTGTTGTTATTATCTCTTATTATCTCTTATTGTCTCTTATTGTCTCTTATTGTCTCTTATTGTCTGACCCACATCAACCTGTCCTCCAGCTCTCACCGCCTGCATGAAGCTCCGGAACAGCGCGTCCAGCAGCATCAGCTTCCAGGGCTCGCTCACGCCGCTCGGTAGCGGCAGGTAAACGTAGTAGGCGGCCGCGGACAGCAGCACGGCTCCGGCCAGACGGAGCCTCATCGCGGCGGGACTTTTGTTTTCTACCTTGAAGCCGCACCGTTCGTGGTGCGATACGGGTCAAACTCCGCCGGTTGAAGTTCGATCGTTGGCTCCGCTCAGGGTACGACGAAACACGGAGGAATGACCCCGATTTCAAAATAAAAGCCGGGATTAAAATTTTCGCTCGATAACGCAACGACGATGTGAACAACATGGGGAAATTCTCTTATTCTGAAAGCGTGTTTCGGGAAGTTGTGTAAACCTTGCGTAATGTGGTTGCTGATGGGAAATGTAGTTTTCGAAAGCCAATATAAATGTATATATGTATTTATATATATTTATATTTACAAAAAGACAATTGAAAATGATAATGGAGATTATTTTTGATATTATTATTATGCTGATTATTATTATTAGTTCCGTTATTATTATTATTTGTATTTTAATTTTGAGAAAGATTGCTTTGATACATTTCACATTGATTTATTTTCATTATTTAACTTACAATAACTCATTTTTCCTCCTTCCTCTGTTTGATTCATTAAATGTCCACCAAATATAACCATGTAATTAAAGTCTTTGTGAATCCAATTTTGTATTAAATTCAAAGTTTTAAAAACCAGACTACAAACATGTATTTGTCTGAATTATTATGCAATATAGCCCCGTGTGAAACCTGATGTGAACCTCTAATCTAGTTGAGCAGAAAGCATTATGTTACTGTTGATGAAGTCTGATGATCTGACTTTATTCTGCCCTCTTCTGGATGTTTACTGAAACAAATGTTCTAACTCATGATATATGAAGTATGGCTGAAATAACACAGTGATGAAGCAGAGCATCTTTTTTAATCATGTTCAGGAATGATGTGCAAAAATCCTTTCATGTTTCCCATAATGCAGTATATCTCTCCTGTCAGATAATTAGCCATACCTGCCTTCAACTGCTCACACCTGTGTCCAGTTAATCATCAAGGTAAGATGGGTGAGCTTAAAAAGAGCTCCAGTGTGGCTTCAGTAACTTCCTGTTTTCAATCTGGTTCAGTTGTGTGGTTTTGTAGGAGGAGTGATTGAGTTTGCTGCTTCACTGGCCTACAACTGTGGCTGAAGCCATGGGGTTTCTCTTACAGTAAGTTTTAAACTCTTTTCTGTTTAATTGTTTAAGTTTTTCCACTCATTAGTAAATCATAGTAACTCTGGGATGTCTTGTCTAGATGGTTTCTGTTGTCCTTGCTAGCTGTTGGAAGACATCAAGCACATGGTAAGTTTAGTCAAGTTGTGAAGCTTAAATGTTTGTATGCATGGACCAACATGTCTGCTCTACAGGTTTCAGTATTAGATCTGCTGAGAAGCATGGCGATAATGAAGTACCAGTTGCAGGCTATCAACCATATTCAAGTGACTTTAAAACTGGAGATGGATTTTCATGGAGGACTTGGCTTCTTGGTGGTGGTGGTTTAAAATCAAATGTATATAAGGCAAGTAGCTACAAAACGCAACTAATTACTAGCCTGAAGCTAAATCTCAGCAACCACATGATCAGTCTGTGCCAGAAATCCAGTATTCATCAAACTATCCTCAACAGCCACAGGTAGCAGAGTCTGGGTATCAGCCCCAGTGGCAGGTGCCCCAGGTTCCGCATCATGCCCAGCAGCAGCAGCAGCAACTTGGTTCTTTTGCCCAACAACAGCAGCAGCAGCAGCAACAACAACAACAACAACAATTTGGCTATCCTGGGCAGCAGCAGCAGCAGCAGCAGCAGCAGCAACTTGGCTATCCTGGCCAACATCACCAGCAACCTGGCTATCCTGACCAACAGCACCAGCAACCTGGCTATCCTGGCCAACAGCACCAGCAACCTGGCTATCCTGGCCAACAGCACCAGCAACCTGGCTATCCTGGCCAACAGCACCAGCAACCTGGCTATCCTGGCCAACAGCGCCAGCAACCTGGCTATCCTGGCCAACAGCGCCAGCAACCTGGCTATCCTGGCCAACAGCACCAGCAACCTGGCTATCCTGGCCAACAGCCCCAGCAACCTGGCTATCCTGGCCAACAGCCCCAGCAACCTGGCTATCCTGGCCAACAGCCCCAGCAACCTGGCTATCCTGGCCAACAGCCCCAGCAACCTGGCTATCCTGGCCAACAGCCCCAGCAACCTGGCTATCCTGGCCAACAGCCCCAGCAACCTGGCTATCCTGGCCAACAGCTCCAGCAACCTGGCTATCCTGGCCAACAGCCCCAGCAACCTGGCTATCCTGGCCAACAGCCCCAGCAACCTGGCTATCCTGGCCAACAGCCCCAGCAACCTGGCTATCCTGGCCAACAGCCCCAGCAACCTGGCTATCCTGGCCAACAGCCCCAGCAACCTGGCTATCCTGGCCAACAGCCCCAGCAACCTGGCTATCCTGGCCAACAGCCCCAGCAACCTGGCTATCCTGGCCAACAGCACCAGCAACCTGGCTATCCTGGCCAACAGCACCAGCAACCTGGCTATCCTGGCCAACAGCACCAGCAACCTGGCTATCCTGGCCAACAGCACCAGCAACCTGGCTATCATGACCACCAGCAGCCGCTGCCGTGGGTGCCCCAGCAACCTGGCTATCCTCCCCAGCAGCCAAAGCTGCCCTGCCCAGCTGCCACCCCGTGTGCCCCGGCAGCCTGGCTATCCTCCTCAGCAGCAGCAGTGTCCCGAGGTGCCCCGGCAGCCTGGCTATCCTCTCCAACAGCAGCCGCAGCAATAGCGGCCCAAGGTGCCCAGGCAGCCTGGCTATCCTCTCCAGCAGCAGCAGCGTCCCGAGGTGCCCCGGCAGCCTGGCTATCCTCTCCAGCAGCAGCCGCAGCAGCACGAGGTGCCCTGGCAGCCTGGCTATCCTCTCCAGCAGCAGCAGCAGCGGCCCGGGGTTCCCCGGCAGCCTGGCTATCCTCTCCAGCAGCAGCGGCCCGGGGTTCCCCGGCAGCCTGGCTATCCTCTCCAGCAGCAGTGGCCCGGGGTTCCCCGGCAGCTTGGCTATCTTCTCCAGCAGCAGCAGCAGCGGCCCGGGGTTCCCCGGCAGCTTGGCTATCTTCTCCAGCAGCAGCAGCAGCAGCCCCAGGTGCCCCGGCAACCTGGCTATCCTCTCCAGCAGCAACAGTTGTCCGAGGTGCACCAGCAGCCTGGCTATCCTCCTCAGCAGCAGCCGCAGCAGCAGCAGCGGCCCAGGGTGCCCCGGCAGCTTGGCTATCCTCTCCAGCAGCAGCGGCCCGAGGTGCACCGGTCTTTTCCAGTCTTTGTCTGGTATTTAGGTAGCAGCTAGCTCCCATGGCTCTACGTACCTCGGCTTCCGCTGCATGGTCATTTCCAATGTCTACGTGGTATTCCCTATATAAGAACAGGGGCCCTATCTCATTTCTGTTGCCCTCTGGCCAATCAGGCTCTTTGTCCGGTCTAGCAGCTTGGATTATGAAGTAGGTTCCTGCTAAGCGAAAATGATGGCCCTGCAAAAGATTTTCCCTATCGGGCTCATCAGGTTCTGGCTCTCTCGGGGGTGGTCCAATACCTCCTCTGGTAGCAGTCTAGGCTGTCTTCTACCTGGGGATTGTTCCCTGACTATGTTGAATAGAGCTGCAGGAAAACCGTCCATTTGTCCCGGTTGCGGGCCCTACCAGTGGTTCCAGGGGGTCTAGTCCCCATTCGTCTTCTTCGAACACGTATTGTCCGGACGAGGGACACTGGGAGGTGCACTTGGGGGTACAGGGTACCGTATGAGTGGTATTTCGGTGGTTTCCTAGATGTGGGTTTTGATTTGGGTTCACCGGGAGATTTTCCAGGCGAGTTTTGAACGTTCTGTATGTGTTTGGGTCTCTGAGGACCAGAACGATGTTTTGTGTTGGTCTAGCGTTGGCTATGAAATTCATTATTGCTTTTTGTGCTTCTTGGGATTGGTAGTGGAAGTTTCCATTCCCGAAGAGGGTGGTGACAATGATTTCTCCCTGGTTTACCATTCCTAGTCCTTTTCCTAGCATGCTTGTGAGTTTCCTTTCTTGGTCTTCGACACTCATCCCTTGTGGGCATGGGTGATATGGTATGTGTACCATAGATACTGCCCCTCTTTCTCCTTTTAGGCTTTGTTTGAGTATAGTTCCCTCAGGCAGTCCTCCTATAGGGACTTTACCTTCACAGAAGCGGTTAATCTGGGTTCCGAACCTCCGCACTAGTGCGGCAGATACTCCTGCTGCATTAGTCAATCCGCAATTTGCGGGGTTAAAGAAACAGTTGGGTCCGTTTCCTACATCGAGGCTGGTTATATCTCCTTCTACCAAGGTTACTTTTCCTATTACATCCTTTTGCAAGGGAGGTGTTTTCCGTAGCTGACACCCGTAGTTTATTTCTAATGTCCTTCTAAGGGCGTCCATTGAGGGCCTTCTGTGGTCATCTGTTTCTAAATCGGTGTGCCAGTCGCTTGCTGCTGCCATGGCCATTGTTGGGTGGATTTCAAACCTGGTTAGTTTTGGTTATGTTCATGCAAGATCGGTATTTGTATGTTCTAACCTGTTTGCCGTTTTACATCGGACACAGGTGGTATGTCTGTAGAAACGCCGGACGGGCGGTAGTTACGTGAGTTCAGTATTCACGTGGGTTGGTTTTTTGTCTTCCTCGGCCGGGGAGCGACCCAGGCTTTCTAACAGCTAGCTAGTTCTCCATCGGCTACAGTAGCTTTTTATTACCAGGTTGTCGTTTTACACCGGACACGGGTGGTATACCGTTTTTACACCTTGGCTGGTGGTGCTTTTATTATTTTGAGTAGAATCTACAGGTTGGGTTCCTATGTTTAACTCGAGTTTTAAATCTTGGTTTTTGATTTTAATTCACTCGAGCCCCACGTTTGGGCGCCATGTTGCGTTTTCTCTCTTCAGCAAATACCCCCGGTGGGCTTTTCTATCAAGTTATCAGATGTCAAGTATGACACGAGAGCCTCGGCCGGTCTGTTTTAGGCCTCTCGTCTTCAGTAGACCATCTAGTTACACTAGGATATTACCGCCTTCTAAGGTATTTTTTGTTTATGCTAACAGGAAGCAGCCGTGTGTGTGTGTGTGTGTGTGTGTGTGTGTGTGTGTGTGTGTGTGTGTGTGTGTGTGTGTGTGTGTGTGTGTGTGTGTGTGTGTGTGTGTGTGTGTGTGTGTGTGTGTGTGTGTGTGTGTGTGTGTGTGTGTGTGTTCTAAGTTTTAATGCATGTATATTTTCAAGCGAGCACAATATGATAATGTGTTTACAATTTTTCTACGTTTCTCTCAACACTATCCTCTCCAGCAGCCGCAGCGGCCCGAGGTGCCTGGCTATCCTCTCCAGCAGCCGCAGCAGCGGCCCCAAGTGCCCCGGCAGCCTGGCTATCCTCTCCAGCAGCCGCAGCAGCGGCCCGAGGTGCCTCGGCAGCCTGGCTATCCTCTCTAGCAGCCGCAGCAGCGGCCCGAGGTGCCCCGGCAGCCTGGCTATCCTCCCCAGCAGGAGCTGGCTCAGGTGCCCCGGCAGCCTGGCTATCCTCCCCAGCAGTAGCTGGCTCAGGTGCCCCGGCAGCCTGGCTATCCTCCCCATTAGTAGCTGGCTCAGGTGCCCCGGCAGGCTGGCTATCCTCCTCAGCAGCAGCCACAGCAGCGGCAGCCTGGCTATCCTCTGCAGCAGCAGCCCCAGGTGCCCCGGCAGCCTGGCTATCCTCTGCAGCAGCAGCCCCAGGTGCCCCGGCAGCCTGGCTATCCTCTGCAGCAGCACCCCCAGGTGCCCCGGCAGCCTGGCTATCCTCTGCAGCAGCACCCCCAGGTGCCCCGGCAGCCTGGCTATCCTCTGCAGCAGCACCCCCAGGTGCCCCGGCAGCCTGGTTATCCTCCCCAGCAGCAGCAGCAGCCTGGCTATCCTCCCCAGCAGTAGTTAGCTCAGGTGCCCCAGCAGGTTGGCTATCCCAAGCAGCAGCAGCTGCAAGTGCAACCAAATAATCAGTCTTTGCCACCTGTGGCTGTCGGAGGTTAACTTTTTAATTTCTTGCAAAGTCTGGTTATCAGCCCCAGCAGCCTCAAGTGCCCCAGCAGCCTCAAGTGCCCCAGCAGGCACAGATGTCCGCCCAAGCAGCCTCAGAGACAGCAAGTGACCAAAGCAGGCTCCTCGCTACCTGCCCCAGCAGTCGCAGAGACAGCAGGTGCCCCAACCAGGCTCCTCGCTACCTGCCCCAGCAGTCGCAGAGACAGCAGGTGCCCCAACCAGGCTCCTCGCTACCTGCCCCAGCAGTCGCAGAGACAGCAGGTGCCCCAACCAGGCTCCTCGCTACCTGCCCCAGCAGTCGCAGAGACAGCAGGTGCCCCAACCAGGCTCTTCGCTACCTGCCCCAGCAGTCGCAGAGACGGCAGGTGCCCCAACCAGGCTCCTCGCTACCTGCCCCAGCAGCCACTCTACAAGAATTGTCCAACTTTTGCCTGAGGTGCTCCCCGAATGGATTCAAATAGTAAACTTCATAATAACATTCGGTATGGATATGGTCTTCAATCAAATCCAGAGCAGCAATGGGAAAGGGTATGTAAATAACTACATAATAACTACATAATAACTTCAAATGCAGATTTTCCTTAAAACCATTTTTTTGTGTTTCAGGCATCACAACACTGAAGGTTCTACAGACTGCTTGCAACTGAGCCATTGCATTGACTTGTCAAATTAACAAATAAACTTTACTTTGTTTCCTGTAATCTCTTCAATGAATTATCCTTTTAGACAACTGTGAGGTTTAGCATCAAGTAGTGATCTCACTGAGATTACATCTTTTAGGTCAGGTTTTGGGGTTGCAACCTGAAACGTTTGGTTAGTTGGTTGTTGGTTGAGGTTTCAGATACACTCGGTGTATCTAACTTTGTTTTAGGCCTGTTCAGAACTCCACTGCTGCACACCCTACCAACACACCAATTCCTTTCGTGATAAAGGCTTACTACTAATGATCCAAAAATTGGACATGTAGGGTGTGACTATATAAGGTTGCTAGCATGACTGTATTGTGGGCAAGAACTTTTGCAACGTGCAAACCTTGTTTAAAATGTAGTATATAGTATTTTGTATTACCCTGTTGCTTATTACAAGGCGCATCCAGGGAGAGGTGCGTGTCCAGTTTGGGGACCCCAGAATTGCGTCCCTGCTTTATGCAGATGATGTGGTTCTGTTGGCTCCTTCAGAACGCGACCTTCAGTTCGCACTGGGGCAGAGTGTGTAGCGGTTGGGATGAGTCGGTACCTCTAAGTTTAAGGCCATGGTTCTCTGCTGGAAAATGGTGGATCGCCACTGTCCAAGTGAGGGAGTAAAAGTATCTTGGGGTCTTGTTCATGAGTGAGGGTATAATTGAGCATGAGATGGACAGACGGTTCTGTGCGGCATCAGCAGTGATGCTATCGTATCGGATCTTTGTGGATTAAGAGGGAGCGGAGCTGGAAGGCAAACATCTCAATTTAGTTTTCATATTTGCTGGTAACTCAAACACGCTCCTTTGTGTTCCTAACAGTTCTGTCCCACTGTCAAAGCGTTGAGTGTTTGAGGGCTCTCTGGCAGCCATATTGAGCCCTTTATGAACCCTTACGTAAGTCAGCATTAGATGCCGACTTTGCCAAAGGGAATTACCAACAAATCATTGCAATGTGACGTTAAACTAGGGAAGCTAGGGAAAGCATTGAGACTGTGCTTCCCTCAGTATATGTGCTGTGATACACCTTGGCAGTTAGACAAACTCCTTCCTGACATCACGACTCTGAAGACAGTGCCCGTTGTCCACAGGTTTAATGACGTAAGAAAGAGTCAAACTAAAACACACAAAAGGCATAATGAATACAAATAAAATGATTTCTCTTTAACCTTACACATACACACAATGTACATATACTGATTCTTCAATGAAATACATTGCTTTGTTTTTAATTGCTGCTTTTTATGTATTTACTGCTGATATGAACTTTAACAACAGTCATAGCGGAGTTACTAATGACTCGGACTTTGTGCATAAAACTTCCCAAAACTAAACATTGTCACAAAAATAATCATCTGCGATCATAAGTAACAATAAAACAAATCAATACATACCAATGATGCTATCAAAAGGCGTAAGATGCAGGCAGACTCAACTGGATTGGAAAACAAAGTGGCTCTGAGCCACGCTCTTCCTTCACTTCCTGATTATAAGTCACCTGACAAGTTACAGGACACTTCCTGTTTCAAAATAAAATGTATAACATACTGACTTAACAATTGTAACAAAACAGAGACATAGAAGGTAAACAAAGACGGCTCGTGTGTTCACCACAATTGTACATCTTATTTTTTGTCATTGTCATGGTAAAGTGATCTGTTGTGCAAAGTGCTGTTCCACTCTTATTCACACCATTTCAAGCCCTCAGTCTCTCCCACTCAACCACTTACCAGGTGACGTCAGTAAGTCCCTGAGGGTTCGAGGCTTTAGGGGGGACATTGGGATTGGGCCTCTATACCTCGTCTGTTCTGCGAACGCCTCTGGATTCCTCTGGAAAATGTTGCTGTGAAGAGGGACGTCTGGAATACCCTCCTAAGCCTGCTGCCCCCGTGACCCGGCCCGTGATAAGCAGAAGAGAATGGAAAGATGAACATTTGTCTTGACAGCTTTAGTTACTTTTGAGATGACAGTTTTTCACCCCCTTCGTGTCCAGGGAAAACCACGTATCTCCAGATGTGTTGATGTTGAATATTCCTTTATATGTTGAGAAAATCCTCCTACTTCTTCAGCTAAATAAAGTCTTTAAAAAGCCTCTTGGATCAGCTGGAAAATGCATCATCACAAAGCTGAAAACATGAGATGCGTGGTTCTCACAGGACAGTGATGCTACAGACATGTATTATAGAATATGAATTATTGCTGTAGATTAATTCTGAATACTTCTTCCACCATTGTGTTTTCTATTGTTATCCCTTACACAGAACTCATATTACAGGTGACTCCCTCCCAACTAATGGACACCCTGCTGTACATAATAAGCATTACACAACAGATGATGAAGGCCTAAATAAATTATTGACACCTCGTTGCCCCAACTGGATTGCATTGATCAGTGTCTCGGCCAATCAGATGAATACATTGAGCTGCTGGGGGCGGGACCAGAAGTAACTGTTCAGCCGTTTTTTTAATTAGCTGTAAAAGTGAAAAAGTAGACAGCTCTTCAGAGACTTGAATGAACTGATATATTTGAAAGTTGGAAACTAGCCATTTGTTTGTTAAAGTGCCCTTGATAAAAATTATTATTTATAATACCAGTCGAAACCTATGTTAGGCCTTTGAACGAGCCTTTCCTAGTTAAAATAATGCAGCGGTTCCCTCACGTCAGTTAATTAGCCACACCTGACTTCAACTGCTCACACCTGTGTCCAGTTAATCATCACGGTAAGATGGGTGAGCTTAAAAAGCTTCAGTAACGCTCTGTTTTCATTCTGGTTCAGTTGTGTGGTTTTGTAGGAGGAGTGATTGAGTTTGCTGCGTCACTGGCCTACAACCGTGGCTGAAGCCATGGGGTTTATCTTGAGGTAAGTTTTAAACATTATTCTGTTTAATTATTTAAGTTTTTCCACTCATTAGTAAATCATAGTAACTCTGAGATGTCTTGTCTAGATGGTTTCTGTTGTCCTTGCTAGCTGTTGGAAGACATCAAGCACATGGTAAGTTTAGTCAAGTTGTGAAGCTTAAATGTTTGTATGCATGGACCAACATGTCTGCTCTACAGGTCTCAGTATTAGATCTGCTGAGAAGCATGGCGATAATGAAGTACCAGTTGCAGGCTATCGACCATATTCAAGTGGCTTTAAAACTGAATACGGATCTTCATGGAGGACTTGGCATCGTGGTGTTGGTGGTTCAACCTCAACTGTATATAAGGAAAGTAGCTACAAAACTAATTACCAGCCTGAAGCTAAATCTCAGCAACTACATGATCAGTCTGTGCCAGAGGTCCAGTATCCATCAAATTATCTGCTTTTTAATTAACAGGCAGCAGAGAAGGTGATCCCAGTGCCCCAGCAGTCCCCAAAGGTGCCCCAGCTGCCTAGCGATCCTCCCCAGCGGCCGACAGATGTGCCCCAGCTGCCTAGCTATCCTCCCCAGCGGCCGAGCTATCCGCCCCAGCAGCCGCCCAAGGTGCTCCGGCGGCCGAGCTATCCTCCCCAGCGGCCGACAGATGTGCCCCGGCTGCCTAGCTATCCTCCCCAGCGGCCGACAGATGTGCCCCGGCTGCCTAGCTATCCTCCCCAGCGGCCGACAGATGTGCCCCGGCTGCCTAGCTATCCTCCCCAGCGGCCGACAGATGTGCCCCGGCTGCCTAGCTATCCTCCCCAGCGGCCGACAGATGTGCCCCGGCTGCCTAGCTATCCTCCCCAGCGGCCGACAGATGTGCCCCGGCTGCCTAGCTATCCTCCCCAGCGGCCGACAGATGTGCCCCGGCTGCCTAGCTATCCTCCCCAGCGGCCGACAGATGTGCCCCGGCTGCCTAGCTATCCTCCCCAGCGGCCGACAGATGTGCCCCGGCTGCCGCAAAAGGTGCCCCGGCGGCCGAGCTATCCGCCCCAGCAGCCGCCCAAGGTGCTCCGGCGGCCGAGCTATCCTCCCCAGCGGCCGACGGATGTGCCCCGGCTGTCTAGCTATCCTCCCCAGCGGCCGACGGATGTGCCCCGGCTGTCTAGCTATCCTCCCCAGCGGCCGACGGATGTGCCCCGGCTGCCTAGCTATCCTACCCAGCGGCCGACGGATGTGCCCCGGCTGCCTAGCGATCCTCCCCAGCGGCCGACGGATGTGCCCCGGCTGCCGCAAAAGGTGCCCCGGCGGCCGAACCATCCGCCCCAGCAGTCCCCAAAGGTGCCCCAGCGGCCGACAGATGTGCCCCAGCTGCCTAGCTATCCTCCCCAGCGGCCGACAGATGTGCCCCAGCAGCCGCAAAAGGTGCCCCGGCGGCCGAGCTATCCGCCCCAGCAGCCACCCAAGGTGCGCCGGCGGCCGAGCTATCCTCCCCAGCGGCCGACGGATGTGCCCCAGCGGCCGACAGATGTGCCCCGGCTGCCTAGCTATCCTCCCCAGCGGCCGACAGATGTGCCCCGGCTGCCTAGCTATCCTCCCCAGCGGCCGACAGATGTGCCCCAGCAGCCGCAAAAGGTGCCCCGGCGGCCGAGCTATCCGCCCCAGCAGCCGCCCAAGGTGCTCCGGCGGCCGAGCTATCATCCCCAGCGGCCGACGGATGTGCCCCAGCGGCCGACAGGTGTGCCCCGGCTGCCTAGCTATCCTCCCCAGCGGCCGACAGATGTGCCCCGGCTGCCTAGCTATCCTCCCCAGCGGCCGACAGATGTGCCCCGGCTGCCTAGCTATCCTCCCCAGCGGCCGACAGATGTGCCCCGGCTGCCTAGCTATCCTCCCCAGCGGCCGACAGATGTGCCCCAGCAGCCGCAAAAGGTGCCCCGGCGGCCGAGCTATCCGACCCAGCAGCCGCCCAAGGTGCCCCGGCGGCCGACCCAGCAGCCGCCCAAGGTGCCCCGGCGGCCGACCCAGCAGCCGCCCAAGGTGCCCCGGCGGCCGACCCAGCAGCCGCCCAAGGTGCCCCGGCGGCCGACCCAGCAGCCGCCCAAGGTGCCCCGGCAGCCGCCCAAGGTCCCCCGGCAGCCGTCTAAGGTGCCCCGGCGGCCCAGCTATCCGCCCCGGCTGCCGGCCTTCTACCCGCCCCAGCAACTGTCGGCAGAGGTTCCCCGGCTGCCGGCCCTCTACCCGCCCCGGCTGCCGGCCCTCTACCCGCCCCGGCTGCCGGCCCTCTACCCGCCCCGGCTGCCGGCCCTCTACCCGCCCCGGCTGCCGGCCCTCTACCCGCCCCGGCTGCCGGCCCTCTACCCGCCCCGGCTGCCGGCCCTCTACCCGCCCCAGCAACTGTCGGCAGAGGTTCCCCGGCTGCCGGCCCTCTACCCGCCCCGGCTGCCGGCCCTCTACCCGCCCCGGCTGCCGGCCCTCTACCCGCCCCAGCAACTGTCGGCAGAGGTTCCCCGGCTGCCGGCCCTCTACCGTCCCCGGCTGCCGGCCCTCTACCGTCCCCGGCTGCCGGCCCTCTACCCTCCCCGGCTGCCGGCCCTCTACCCTCCCCGGCTGCCGGCCCTCTACCCTCCCCGGCTGCCGGCCCCTCGCTACCTCCCCCAGCAGCCATGCTAAAATGATTATCCAACTATCCAAGTATCTCCCCAAATGGATTCAAATAGTAAACTTTATAATACCATTGGATATGGTCTTCAATCAAATCCAGAACAGCAATGGTCAGGGTATGTAATTTAGCTCGGCAATCTGATTTCAGGTTTTCAAATACTGATTTTCCTCAGTAAATTTTTTTTTTTTTTTCAGGTATCGCAACACTGGAGGTTCTACAAAGACTGCTTGCATCTAAGCTATTGCATTGACTTGTCAAATTAAAATAAACCTGCCTTTGTATCCTGTAATCTCTACAATGAATCTGTTTCTTTTAGACAACTAAAGTCCAGCATCACGTAGTGATCTCACTGACCTGAATACAGCTAAGGATTCAGACACTAATGAGCGTAACTGATTTCAGTTCAGGCCTGTGCAGAACTCTACTGCTGTACTTGTAAAACATGCAAACTTTGTTCTTTAACTCCTAGTATTTTCACATATCACATTATTGCTCACAACAAGACATGGATTCTGTTTTGGGAGAAAGGTGATAACTTAACAGAATCATCTGCTGGACGCTTGCATGTTGCGCTAAGATTTGTAATGCAAAAGGTTTACCTTCAATTTAGTTTTACAGCTATGTCTATTTAAAAAAAAAAAATAAATAACACCCAAAGTAGAATAGAGTGACGTCAGACAAATCTCCACATACATAATAGTGAAAAGGAACAAAGTCAAATGTTCTTTACTTTGTCTTCCACAAGGGCTTCAGAGAAGGATGATGTGTTCATTGAGTTGTGAAAATCCTCGTCCTTCATCCAGAACTCTTTAAAAATCCTCGTCCTTCATCCAGAACTCTTTAAAAAGCCTCAGCTCAGATGAAAAATGCATCGTCGCAAAGCTGAAAACGGGCGGTTCTCACAGGACAGCGATGCTATAAACGTATGATCTTCTAGAATATGATGCATTGCTGTAGTTAAAATACAGCCGTAATATTACTCCAGAAACAGATGATAAAACGGACTGGGACGATTAACTACAACAATGCTTTTAATTTAATTCAAGTGCATTTTGCAGATAATACTTGAATACTTTAAGTTAAAGTATTTTCACAGTTGTGTACGTGCTTCTACTGAAGGGTCTGAATTCTTCCATCACTGTGTGTTGCTCTTAATTCATTGTTTCCCATTTATATCCCTCTCAAAGAACTCATTACAGGCGACATCCTCTCCACTAGAGGGCGCCCTGCTGTAGAGCGTCACCATTACACAGCAGCTGAAGAAGGCTGAAAAGAAATGATTGACACCTCATTGCTCCAATTGGATCACAAAGATCGACCCCTCGACCAATCAGATAGATAGACCTATATTATGGGCGGGACCGGAAGTATCTGTTCAGACGCTGGTTAGAATGAGCTGTTAAGAGAAAGTTAGCCGTTTAAGCTCTTTAAAAACCTTAACGTTCAATAAACCGACATATTTAAGGATCTCAAAGTACGGATTCGTTACCTTACGGTCACTCCGTTATATCGTATATCTCTTAAGGTAAGACTTGATTCAACGTTGATTGGTCTGCTAGTATGCTAATGCTAATGAAGCTAGCTGGTTTATTTAGCTAAAACACAACCTTTGGGGGAGATGTATTCCTTATTTTCAGGTGAATTAGTGACGACTGCAGGTTGTAATGTTTGTAAAAGTGTTGTCGTTCACATGTGACGGGTCACGTGTCTTCAGCCTCTGCTTCAGTGGGTTTATTTATTGGTTTATTTGATAAGGGACAGTGCACATTAATAAAAACATTGCTGTAAATGCTCCAAGAGGCTATTTTTCATCTGTAGTCCAAAGAGGCAGATGTTACAAAGTAATGCAATATTGACCGTTTACAAAGCGTGCACGAACTATGAAAGAAGTGAGAATATTAATATAAGTAGTACCATCATTCAGGAGACTCTTGCACTACATTGTCAAGTACTAACAAGACACATTGAACACACACAAAGACAATCAAATGAGGATACTTATGTTAAATAGCAACACGGACTAAAGACAAGATTATGCTGCATTGTTAGACAGTAAAAACATTTAATGTCAGAGGAACAAAAGATAAAAGCATGCAGAGTGTTAAATATATAAGTGAGTCAGACACAGCTGAACAACAGCAAGAGACATGCATGCTGGTAGATGAGGGTCGACAGACAGACAGGTGACAGCAGACAGACAGACAGGTGACAGCAGACAGACAGGTGACAGCAGACAGACAGACAGGTGACAGCAGACAGACAGACAGGTGACAGCAGACAGACAGACAGGTGACAGCAGACAGACAGACAGGTGACAGCAGACAGACAGGTGACAGCAGACAGACAGACAGGTGACAGCAGACAGATTGAGGACAGTAAGGTGCAGTTCCATTCTAGTGCTGACAGAGCTGGGTACTAACTAACCATTTCTTTAACTGAGCTTTAGATGAACTGTATGTCCTCTACTGGTCACTGAGATGCAGTTCCAGTCTAGTGCAGCTTGGACAGTAAAGTCAGATGGTTGAAGGTACTTTTCAATGCTTCCGTGTCTCTCCGTGTGTCCTCACAGTGACGGTGAGTCATCATGGGCGAGGTGGAGCTGTCCTGTCGGGCCTACGTGAAGATGTACCTGCACGCTTGTCTCTTTCCGCGGTGCAGCATCAACGGGCTGCTGTTGTCCTCCGGCTCTGCAGGTGGCGCTGTCTGTGTGACGGACTGTGTTCCGCTGCTCCACTCACACCTGCCTCTGGCTCCCATCAGTCAGCTGGCTCTCACACAGGTAGGACACACCTGAGTATGTAGATCCTTTACTTCAGTACACAGGTAGGACACACCTGGACAGGTATGGTGGAAGAAGTATTTAGTTTACTTTACTTTAATAATAATATTAATATTATTATTAAATATATAATATATTCTCACACACACACACACACACACACACACACACACACACACACACACATATATATTAAACATTTCCTGGCTTTAGTTATAAACCGCTTTACAACCGGTTTGTGTTCTGCTGACAATTAGGCAGTTTACTGCTGAACATGAAACAATATAGATGGAAAGCAGCAGAGGAAAACAAAATACAAACCCATCAAGACATGAGGGCCGAGAGGGTTTGGTGGTTAAGATCATAGAAATCGTCGTCCAGCAGTTGCAGCACAAAGAGTCTGATTTGTCACAAAAGTCTTTGCTCAGAAGAGACTCAGTAAAGAGCCTTCTCTTGTTCCAGGTGGATGTGTGGTGTTCACAGACTCAGCAGAGGATTGTGGGATACTATCAAGCCAACGCCTGCGTGTCAGATAGCAGGTGAGTTTACTTTATTATCTCTGCACTACATCTCACACCAGATGATTAGTAAAATGTAAAACAAGCCTTTTTCTATCTCTCTTCATGTTTTGAACTCGACAGCCCGACTCCGTGTGCGCTGAAGATAGCCGACAAGATCTCTGAGCAGTTTGACAACGCAGTGTTGTTAATGGTGAGAATTTAAGCTCCTCCTCTTTTTACCTGTTGTCTTTTTTTGTTTTATAAATGCAGATTAGTTTGATGAATATATTGAATGTGTGTTTTTTTGCTCCACAGCTTGATGGCAGTAAGATGACTTCAGACTATCGCGTTCCTCCCATCGTCATGTACGAGCGCAAAGATTCAAGATGGATGCTCAAAGACAAACACACGTGAGTCAGAGAGGACATTTCAACACGATGTCTCGGGAACGCCAGCAGAGAATTTATTCATATTCGGCACAAACGATTCGAATTTAGAGTTCAAATGTCACAGTGACGACATGAAATATGTTTCTACCAGGCAGCAACCTTCAGGTCTGAAAGGTGAAGTCAGAGCTTCATGTGTTAAAGCTGCATTCTCTCTGGTGTCCACCAGGGGGCGACTCCTCTGGTTGTATAGAAGTCTATGAGAAAATGACTCTACTTCTCTCTTGATTTATTACCTCAGTAAACATTGTAAACATGAGTTTATGGTCTCAATCTCTAGTTTCAAGTCTTCAATACAGCATGATGTTCATTTAGTACATTATGGTCCATTTAGAGTCAAACAGACCATAAAGCAGGGGATGCTTTAGGGCGGGGCTACACAGTGATTGACAGGTCTCTACCAGAGACATATACGGCGTCTCTACGTCACTCCACTCCAGATTTTTATCCCCCAAACTGCTTCAACCCTTCAAATCCTTTCTGCTTCGTAACGAACGAGTTGATATCGCTGTGATTCTTAAATAAACATTGATGACAGTAACACCGACCCGTCCGCTGTGTGCAGGATAATGCTGAGACAGTGGGAGGAGACTCAGGCCATAGCCGGTCAGATGCTGGAGTCCGGCGATCAGGCGCTGCTGGTGGATTTTGACAGCCACCTGGACGACATTACAAAGGACTGGACCAACCAGAAACTCAACACCAAGATCGCAGAGCTCGCCTCGCCGGCCAACGGGAACATCTAGACGAGGAAGTAGCTCACGTGTGTTCACGGTCTGTGATTTTTAACAACAACACACCAGAGTTTAGGTTTGTCTTTAATGCAACAGGGACATAACATAGAACATGCATAAATAACAACATATTTACAAGTTTGGTAGATCTCTAAAGCCCCCCCCCAGTGTGCCTTGTGCTCCAACAACCCTCTGATTTAAAGGAACAGTCACCTTTTAACGCCTTTGTGTAATGCACCTGTGGTGTTTTTGGTCCCGTTTTGTCTTTTAAATTCCTAGATACTCACAGGCTCCAGGAGGTGGACAAAATAACAGAAACACCTCACAATACAAAAGTTCTACAGTAAAAAACTTAATTTGTTGAAGCCCAAAAGTACAAAGTTTATGTTGTTGCGTGTTGTTGCGTGTCGTGTGCTCAGCGGTTCATATCATGAAACCCTCGTAGTGTGGTCGTCTTGTCCCCGTCTGTGTCATGCTAAAAAACAGAAGTAATTAATAAAATATAGACTGTAAATATTGGGGTAACGACTCACTTAACTGCCTCTATTTAGCTTTATAGCATTTGTAAATAGTGAATAGGTAATAAATGGTTTATAACACGCTATGATGTAGTCGTAGGCGAAGATAATTGACGTCAACAACTAAATCGCCTCCGGTGGCTGCTGGTATAAACAGATAATATATTAAAACAATAATATAAAATACGTCTTCAAAGGAAAAGTTGTAATCACTGACATTACATTTATAAACACTTAAAGTGTTCGAGAAAGTTCAAACATTATTGTGTCGGAAATTATGTAATTCGTCAAGAAGAAGTGTCTCATAATTGATGTGAAGAGGAACAAACGGACAAAAAGTACGACTAAGTTAAGTAACACTCAACACAAAACTAATATTTTGAGCTTCAGCAGACTGGAGTTACTGCAACACTTAAGCACTGAAATGTAGTTCTCCCCCCCCCCCCCCCTTCTTTAAGAAGTCTGGACTGAGCGCTGCTACGAACCATCGAGTCTCACCGGTGTGAGATCTGATCAAACACAACCTTCAACCCACATCTGTAATAAAAGTACCAGCTACAACAGCCTGACATGAACAATAACTAAATCCCCTTAGAGTGAAGTTTGACTAACAGGCGTTACATTAAAAACATGTGAAAACTATTGCGTGTTTTCTTTCTACTCTACTGAACTATTTTTATCGCAGCTTCATTTTCTGTCATGATGTGTTTCCTTTATTTTACAGTAAGGTTAATATTTGACGTGTAAAGGAGTTAAAGGACGAGGTTTATTTAGTGCTGTAGTATAAAAACAATACCAGTTACTGGGTGCAGTGGTTCCCCACCTTTCTAACTTGAAACAAAGCAGTGACTTCTGTTATTTTTCTGTTTGATTTGGAATAAAAACCCTTAAAATAATCCAGTAATTCACAAGAATAAAAGCTAAGATGTCTTAATATTGTAATATCCTTTCCTGTTACGGATGTAACTCGCGACCCTCTCTGAGGGTCTCCACCCACAGGTTGGGAACCACCGGCTTCTAGAGCAGAAACGCGTGCATCACATTGTCAACATTTCCAGAAAAAACCCAAAGGAAACAAAACGACCCGTGCTGCAACTAACGACCATCGTCGGTACCGGTTAATAAAAACAATGTTCTTCAATTTGCATGTTATTTCTTCCAAAACCTTAAGATATAAAATGTTATATCAAACAGAATGTCACATTTGAAAAGCCGAATACGGGAGGATGTTCACAACGAATCAATTAATTAATTATCAAAATAGTTCGATCGACTTCTTGGCTGCAGCGGTGGAGTCGACTCCTCAGTGTCTTCTTACATGTAGTGCTTCCAGCACACTCACTAGTCTCTGCGTCGATAGAGGGGCCAGTCATAAAAAGTGTTCTTCATAAGTGCTATAAGATCTGTTCTGTGCGAGCTCTCAGGGCTGGGCGAGACGCAAACAAACATAAGCTAGAGGCTCTTATTTTGATAGTGGAAGTCTTTCTGAAGTCAGACTGTGATGCATGTTTATGTCGTATTGTTAGATGATGCATTTAACGTGATGAATATGTCGACGTATCGCTCAGCCCTGTATACTCTTATTTTGAAAAGAACGGGTTGTCTCTTATTTTGAAATGGACAAAGTGCCTCAGACGGTCCCACAGACGGTCGTCTCGGAGTCGGCTGAAGACACGGTGACCAGGTTCAGAGTTATCTCTCCCAGTGGAGACTCGCTGGCCAGAGACTGGAGGATGTTGATGGATTCAAAGAGCGACTGGACGTTCTGGACCTGCTGCTCTGCCCACGGGAAGCCGATCTGCAGAGGAGCGCAAGGAACGTATTATTATTATTATTATTATTTACTGGGAGTTCTTTCTTCTTCTACGTACAAGTTTAGTTTCTGTGTTGCTTTCATTTGGGTCACGCTGCACTGTCACTATTGTCACTATTGGGGAAATATTTTTAAATTAAAAAGCTGATTTCAACCAATTCATATTTGACCTACAAACGTATCCTTGAAATGCAAATAGTTTTAAGTATTTAATAATTATTAACAATAGTTAAGTTAGTAACGATTAACAATCAGTAAGAAATATTCCGGTACAAATACATTTATTTTTATAACGTGAATCTACTCGTTATAATCTACTTTAACGATACATTTCAAACTAAGTCTTTATTCTCGTGTCATAACCGTTGTGAACGTTTGTAAACATGGAGATCAATAAGCAGCGAGGCGTGGAGAACACGTACATTTACCTGAACTATGATCAGTTTTGCAGACGGGTCTTCGGTGTTACTCAACTCTTCTCCGAAACACAGAGTGACGCCGCACTGAGGAGGATCGCCGCCGTTCAACCGGAAGAGGTCAAGTTCTGATGATCACAATAATAATAAAAAGAGTTAAATACATAATTAACTTCACTGTATGATAAGACTAGATTAAGGTTATGGCAACATATATATTTAAACAACTTCACTGGTTTGAGAATCCACGGTGGGGTCGTTCTTGTTTTACAAAACCAAAACCCAAATATATTGAATTTAATATGTCTGACCATTGAACCAGTGAACTCACGTTGCTTGAAGGCGTCTTTACTGAAGAGCATCACCGGCTCCGTGTTCCTCTCCATCTTGTGCAGCCCCTCCGTGGCCCCGTGCGGCCCCGTCCAGAAGACCCGCCCCTGGCAGAAGCGCTTTCCGTAGACGCCCTGCCGCGTGGCCGTCAGCACCACGCCTCTCTCCATGAAGGGCAGCAGGGTGAACAGGGCCTGGCGCTCCGAGCCGGCCGGCAGCGTGGACGGCGGCTCCGGCAGCGGGATGCGCGGGAACCGGCCCTTCAGGACGGCCGGCGTCGTCGGAGCGTGAGACGACGGTAAGTACATTATCCGCACGTCGCTGCTCTGGATCTGACGCTTGAGAACCTCGTGGCCTAAATAATGAACCACCACGTTGAAGGAGTCCTGAACTGAAGAGGCACAAACAGAGAGGGGGGGGGTTAAAACAACCCTTTCAAAATAAAAGGTCATGTAATGTCGCTCAGATAGATACAGACTAAAGTTTATTCTGAAGGGTGTTGCACTGTAGTTAAGAACTACAAAAGCTAATGAGCTCTATTGTACTTTTGTTAACCCTCTGAACCACAAAACGGAATGGAAAAGCATGTTTTCTTCAAACAATCGCCAAAACTACAAAGTTTAGTTCATCACAGCCAGAAGCTGTAAAAACCGTCAGATTTACATCTTTCTAACGGTCCTCAAACACATCGCGTGTTACAAACGCTTCCATCAGAAAAAGTAACCAAAGTTTAGAATCATGATATTTCATCTGAAACATTTAATTCTTCATGTTGTCATTATAAACGTCTCCTCTAATAAAGAGTTCACTTTAACCAGAATGTGTTAAACATTAAAGTGTGAAACTATGACGTCATGATTGATTCATGTGAGACCAACAGTCATGTGACTACAAGGAGGAGACACTGACTGAACTACAGGGAGAGGAGAGGAGAGGAGAGGAGGGGAGAGGGGGAGAGGAGAGGAGGGGAGAGGAGAGGAGAGGAGGGGAGGGGAGAGGAGGGGAGAGTTCTGCACTGAAGACGTTCTAATTCTCTCTACTTCTAGTCATCATGGTTCTGTTTATATAGAGCAGGACTTTTATTTTGAAAATCAAGACCACAGAGAGAAAACTGCTTGAGGTTGAGTTTATTACCTCCTGTTGGAGCGTCGACGCTCTCCTCGATCCGCACGTCCAACCGGATCTCATTGACCACTGCACACAGAGAGAGTTAGATATTATTATCATAATAATAAATATAATGAATATAATGAATAGTGAGGGATCAGCTGGTCGTTTTGTAATGTTTGTTTTGTGGGCAGATACTGTTTAACACAATATTGTGCAATCAAGAAACCAGGTTACTGAATGCAGGTATTTGTACAACATGTACTGTAGTACCCTGATCGCTGTGAATACTTCACCAGTAACTAGAGTTCCTCTCTTACTCTGGAGGATTCCAGGTTGTAGTTTCACTAACGGTTCCAGTGATTAATGTCTGGAGTTCAGGACCGTTGAGAGCGTTGATGGTGTCGATGGATCGGTCTGTGACGGAGATAAACTCACCGTCTCTCTGCGCGGCGGCGACGTGCTGAGAGGGTTCTTCTGTCTGGACCGGTACGCCGCTCCACAGCAGATCCTCTTCACCACACTGAGAGCCACACAGTCGGGTTATTACGGATGAAGAGCTCCACTTAGTGCTTTCATCACATATTCAGACTAATATGTATATATGGCCTCATTCATTCATCCATCGGTGTATTTCAGAGGCACATTTAAGTATTTATTCATGTATTCATGCAGGTTAGTTTGTGTGAAGTGACTCCAGCCGTCAGATTAAAGTAGTGCAGTAAAAAGTACAACAGGAGAAGCAGAAACACTCACCAGCTGGGAGGTGACCTCCTCCATCTTGATCCGCTTCACCTGATCGCCGTCGCTGCTCTCAGAGTCGCTGCTCCTCCTCCTCCTGCTCCTCCTCTTCCTCTTGACGGCCTTCACTCTGGGTTTCTTCTCGGGCACCACCACACCTACACAGAACACAGAACCTTCACTAACACAAGCAAACACATGTGTGTGTGTTTAAGTCACACAAACAGAACAAAGAACGAACGCTCTCAGCGCTCGTTCCTCCCGGTTCACCGGGTTCAGCGTGACCTCCTCGGGGAGGTGGTGGTGCGGTCAAGTCACTTGATCTGTTATTTCCTTCAGCGCCGTCGTTTTAATAATTCATCGGTGCAGATACTGAATCCTTAAGTAACGTCAATCTCTACACAGACAGACGGTGAGGTTTAACAGCAGAATATTTAATAAAGCAAGATTTAAAAGAAATGCACCAAACTGATCAGTCAGAGTTGACCTTTGGCCTTTAGTCTCAGGAACACATGGTGATGTTTGCAGCTTCACACAGATCGTATGAAAGAGAACAACATGGAGACTAAGTGGGAGGTCTCAGAGCACCACAGAAGAAGAGCGGAAGTGACTCAGTGTTTCCATTCGTACACAAACAGACGGTTTCCTGGAGTCACGTCGTTCACGTCTCAGTCTCTCATCGCTGCAGATATCACAGCAGAGGTGTACTTGTACACCAGCAGAGTTGTACTTGTACACCAGAAAAGTATCTTTACAACAAAGACTTGTTACTTCAATCTCATTGTATAATAGAGATTGTTCTGCTGTTTGCTACTTTAAGTATTTCTTAATGCCTAAAACCTTTGTAATTCTACTTCAGTAAAGTTTTGAATACTTGTAACAGAGTATTTCTGCTTTGTGGTATTACTGGAGTACTTCTTCCACGGCTGGATTTGTCACTTTATCACCTGAAATTAAGAACTGTTGTTGATGCAATCTCATAATACAACATCAATTATTCTGGTTAGTACTTCAAGTATATTTTGATGCTAATACTTGTGTATTTTTATTTCAGTAAAGTTTTGAGTACTTCTTCCACGGCTGGATTTATCACCTGAAAACTACTTCAACCAACGTGTTGAACTCGCGATTAATTTCCGTCACCAGACAAATAAATGAATCAACCGGTTGTTTCATCACTAATGTGCTGCAGCTTATTATTATTTTCATTATCAATTCATCTGCAAATGATGTATTTTATACATTAAATATAAAAATAAATCCTCACATCTGAGAGAAGTTCCTCCGTCTGTTGGAAGATGGAATGTCTGAGCTTTTTGTCGGCCCTTGAACGCAGCACCATCTTTTACCTCTAAAACAAAAGCTGCGTTCCAGATCGCATACTTTTCCCTTTTGTCTTTGAAGTGCACACTAACCCTGCCCTCACTAAGACCGTGTGCGTCTAACCGGGACAAACTACTGAGTCGTAACATTACAGCTTGACCGTTGACCCTCTTGCTCATAAATCTGCCGTGCAGAGGATTGTGGGTCAGAATATCCAGAGAAGCACGCCGAGGTTACGTAACGGTGAGACGTCCTGGTGTTTCAGCATTTATAAAAACTATGCACGGTGACATACTAAATATAAGTGCGTTAGTACGAGTGTTGGAACCAGGCGGCAACCTCCGGTTCTTTAGAGTGAAGTCAAAGCTTCATGTCACAGTCGGCCATCTTGAAGACCAGCGTCTCACCTTGCTCGCTGACGGGCACCAGGCGGTAGACCTTGTAGGGCTCTGAGATGTCCAGCTGAGCTCGCTCCATCACCTCGGTGAACTCGGGGCTCTTGTTGAGGGCGCAGCGCAGACGGGTCTTCCAGGAGGCCGGGCTGTCCTGACTCCCGTCCGTCGGCTTGCCTTTGAACTTCGCCCACGCCTGCGGAGAAATCACGGAGAGGTCAATTCTTTGTTTACCTTTTTGTTACGTCTCCATGCGTCCCCTGGTTACCTGTTTAACGTCACATTGCAATGCATTGTGGGTAATTCCCTGAGGCAAAGTCTGCATCCAATGCTGACTTATGGAGAGGCTTCATAAAGGGCTCAAAATGAGACTCATACACTTGATAGTGGGACAGAACTAAACCCTGACGTGAGGGTGGAGGTCGGGACCAGAGACTCTCTGAGAAAGACGTGAGTTAGAAACCTTGAAGATGGCGGCGTCCTCGTCTTTACGGAAGTCCTGTTTCCCGGCGTGTTTCCACGGGATGCGGAACATAGTTTTGGCGTTGTCGTCCCACACCAGCCCCGGGTATTTACCACTGCTCACCTGCAGCCGGACACACACACACACACAGAAGATGTACTTATACCTGATAGGCTGCTAAAATACTAGCCTCAACAAATGCATGTCTAAGGGAAAATGAAATAAATATTAAATAAATAACAAAAACGAAAATTAATCAGCAACAATTTAGTTTTTTAATTGTTTTAGTTTCTCAAAATTTGAGGATTTGTTGCTCTTTGTACTTTTACTGTGACAGAGTATTTTTACTGTGTAGTACTAGTACTTTTACTGCAGTAAATAATCTGAGTACTACCACTGATGTACAGTGATGTCACTAGAGTTCATGTATCCCTTTTCCTTTCCTTCTCCTCCTCCCTTTCTTCCTCCCTCACCCCCTCACACACACACTAACACACACACACACACACCTGTTCGACGATCCACGAGCGCAGTCTGCGGGTGGATCTTATTCTGCCTGCTGCCATGACTCCTTTAAGACTGAAGAGAACACAATACACACCAACAGTAAACAACCAGCGTCACGTGCACGTCCTCCGCACTTTAATACCACTTTATTCATAATAACATAACGATAACGTTCATAATAATAATAAATACAAATATTACATCTAAAAGTTGAATCATCGACTCAGTTCGGTGTAAATATCGATTGAAGCCTCGTCCAGGTTCCGCTGGAGTCGAGCCAATAAACAAACATGACCTCACACACAAACTGCTGTTTCTACATCAACGCGTCTCTAAACGGAGTCAAAGTGTTGAGTTCTGTCTCACCTGCTCCTGTGGTTCAGAGTATTTAAATATAGAAGCTGAAGGTGTTGAATTAAGGAAGTAGTTCTTGAGTTTCGTTTACCTCGGTTGCGTTTCCTCCGCGGTGCTTTGCGGACTTGAAGCGTCTGCTCTCCGGCTCTGCGGTCCGGACTCTGCTGCCTCTCTCTGCAGGCGCTCCTTTTCCCAGAAGTCACGTGACTTTAAGGAAACGCTCTGCGTGTTGGCCGCCAGGGGGCGACACCGGCCACAGACACGAGGGGAACACATCCTCTGCTTCCTCTCACATGGGAAGGTCTGATGTTTCCTCTTTTATTATTATTATTATATATATATTATTATGTGTATATATACACAGAACCAAAACACATTATTTAAGACTCTTATCCAGTGGTAGAGGAGGTATTTGTATACTTATACCACACTGAAAGTACTCCACAAGTAAAAGTCCTGCATTCAAAAACTTACTGAAGTAAAAGTATGTCATCAGCAAAATGTAGTTAAAGTACAAGTATTAATTAATCCAGTAAAAAGAGTTAAACATTATACTTTCTACTGTACTACATCTCAGAGGTACATGTTGTACTTTATACTGTACTACACCTCAGAGGTACATGTTGTACTTTATACTGTACTACATCTCAGAGGTACATATTGTACTTTATACTGTACTACACCTCAGAGGTACATGTTGTACTTTATACTGTACTACATCTCAGAGGTACATATTGTACTTTATACTGTACTACATCTCAGAGGTACATATTGTACTTTATACTGTACTACATCTCAGAGGTACATGTACTTTATACTGTACTACACCTCAGAGGTACATGTTGTACTTTATACTGTACTACATCTCAGAGGTACATATTGTACTTTATACTGTACTACATCTCAGAGGTACATGTTGTACTTTATACTGTACTACATCTCAGAGGTACATATTGTACTTTATACTGTACTACATCTCAGAGGTACATATTGTACTTTATACTGTACTACACCTCAGAGGTACATGTTGTACTTTATACTGTACTACATCTCAGAGGTACATATTGTACTTTATACTGTACTACACCTCAGAGGTACATGTTGTACTTTATACTGTACTACATCTCAGAGGTACATATTGTACTTTATACTGTACTACATCTCAGAGGTACATATTGTACTTTATACTGTACTACACCTCAGAGGTACATGTTGTACTTTATACTGTACTACACCTCAGAGGTACATGTTGTACTTTATACTGTACTACACCTCAGAGGTACATGTTGTACTTTATACTGTACTACATCTCAGAGGTACATATTGTACTTTATACTGTACTACATCTCAGAGGTACATATTGTACTTTATACTGTACTACACCTCAGAGGTACATGTTGTACTTTATACTGTACTACACCTCAGAGGTACATGTTGTACTTTATACTGTACTACACCTCAGAGGTACATGTTGTACTTTATACTGTACTACACCTCAGAGGTACATATTGTACTTTATACTGTACTACACCTCAGAGGTACATGTTGTACTTTATACTGTACTACATCTCAGAGGTACATATTGTACTTTATACTGTACTACATCTCAGAGGTACATATTGTACTTTATACTGTACTACACCTCAGAGGTACATGTTGTACTTTATACTGTACTACACCTCAGAGGTACATGTTGTACTTTATACTGTACTACACCTCAGAGGTACATGTTGTACTTTATACTGTACTACATCTCAGAGGTACATATTGTACTTTATACTGTACTACACCTCAGAGGTACATGTTGTACTTTATACTGTACTACATCTCAGAGGTACATATTGTACTTTATACTGTACTACATCTCAGAGGTACATATTGTACTTTATACTGTACTACACCTCAGAGGTACATGTTGTACTTTATACTGTACTACACCTCAGAGGTACATGTTGTACTTTATACTGTACTACACCTCAGAGGTACATGTTGTACTTTATACTGTACTACACCTCAGAGGTACATATTGTACTTTATACTGTACTACATCTCAGAGGTACATATTGTACTTTATACTGTACTACACCTCAGAGGTACATGTTGTACTTTATACTGTACTACATCTCAGAGGTACATGTTGTACTTTATACTGTACTACACCTCAGAGGTACATGTACTTTATACTATACTACACCTCAGAGGTACATGTTGTACTTTATACTGTACTACATCTCAGAGGTACATATTGTACTTTATACTGTACTACATCTCAGAGGTACATGTACTTTATACTGTACTACATCTCAGAGGTACATGTTGTACTTTATACTGTACTACATCTCAGAGGTACATATTGTACTTTATACTGTACTACATCTCAGAGGTACATGTACTTTATACTGTACTACATCTCAGAGGTACATGTTGTACTTTATACTGTACTACATCTCAGAGGTACATGTTGTACTTTATACTGTACTACATCTCAGAGGTACATGTACTTTATACTGTACTACACCTCAGAGGTACATATTGTACTTTATACTGTACTACATCTCAGAGGTACATATTGTACTTTATACTGTACTACACCTCAGAGGTACATGTTGTACTTTATACTGTACTACATCTCAGAGGTACATATTGTACTTTATACTGTACTACATCTCAGAGGTACATGTACTTTATACTGTACTACACCTCAGAGGTACATGTACTTTATACTGTACTACATCTCAGAGGTACATATTGTACTTTATACTGTACTACATCTGAGGTACATGTTGTACTTTATACTGTACTACATCTCAGAGGTACATGTACTTTATACTGTACTACATCTCAGAGGTACATGTTGTACTTTATACTGTACTACATCTCAGAGGTACATGTACTTTATACTGTACTACATCTCAGAGGTACATGTACTTTATACTGTACTACACCTCAGAGGTACATGTTGTACTTTATACTGTACTACATCTCAGAGGTACATATTGTACTTTATACTGTACTACATCTCAGAGGTACATATTGTACTTTATACTGTACTACACCTCAGAGGTACATGTTGTACTTTATACTGTACTACACCTCAGAGGTACATGTTGTACTTTATACTGTACTACACCTCAGAGGTACATGTTGTACTTTATACTGTACTACACCTCAGAGGTACATATTGTACTTTATACTGTACTACATCTCAGAGGTACATATTGTACTTTATACTGTACTACACCTCAGAGGTACATGTTGTACTTTATACTGTACTACATCTCAGAGGTACATGTTGTACTTTATACTGTACTACACCTCAGAGGTACATGTACTTTATACTATACTACACCTCAGAGGTACATGTTGTACTTTATACTGTACTACATCTCAGAGGTACATATTGTACTTTATACTGTACTACATCTCAGAGGTACATGTACTTTATACTGTACTACATCTCAGAGGTACATGTTGTACTTTATACTGTACTACATCTCAGAGGTACATATTGTACTTTATACTGTACTACATCTCAGAGGTACATGTACTTTATACTGTACTACATCTCAGAGGTACATGTTGTACTTTATACTGTACTACATCTCAGAGGTACATGTACTTTATACTGTACTACACCTCAGAGGTACATATTGTACTTTATACTGTACTACATCTCAGAGGTACATGTACTTTATACTATACTACACCTCAGAGGTACATGTTGTACTTTATACTGTACTACATCTCAGAGGTACATATTGTACTTTATACTGTACTACATCTCAGAGGTACATATTGTACTTTATACTGTACTACACCTCAGAGGTACATGTTGTACTTTATACTGTACTACATCTCAGAGGTACATATTGTACTTTATACTGTACTACATCTCAGAGGTACATGTACTTTATACTGTACTACACCTCAGAGGTACATGTACTTTATACTGTACTACATCTCAGAGGTACATATTGTACTTTATACTGTACTACATCTGAGGTACATGTTGTACTTTATACTGTACTACATCTCAGAGGTACATGTACTTTATACTGTACTACATCTCAGAGGTACATGTTGTACTTTATACTGTACTACATCTCAGAGGTACATGTACTTTATACTGTACTACATCTCAGAGGTACATGTTGTACTTTATACTGTACTACATCTCAGAGGTACATGTACTTTATACTGTACTACATCTCAGAGGTACATGTACTTTATAAATCACATTTATGAGAGCTTTGAAATATTGAATACATAAATATAATACATGTTGAAGTACTATTAAAAATTAAACTACAAGCAGTATATAAAGTCATTACAGTGAGCTCCACATTCAGTCTATTTAATAAATATGTTCTAGTGTTTTTGATACTTTAAGGTACTCAAATACTTTGTTTATGCTTTAACTTCAATAAGCAGAATACTTCTTATATTCCCTATAATAATGAATCTCATTTTAACAATATTTAGTATGTAAAGTCAATAATAACTTTTAAACAAATGGAGAAGAACATTTCATGGTAAATGGTAGAGTTCTAGTACACCATGTAGTATTACAAAGGAGTTAGTATAACAAAACATTAAGAAACTGTCATTTTAGAGTTCCAAAAAACTACGATTGTCAAAATCAATAAATCCACACTTCAAAAGAATCAATATTTATTTATTCACCATCATGTATAAAGCAGAACAAACCGATTAAATATCAATATAACTCTGGCCCTTTAGATTTTTTTTGTTTTTGTTTTATTTATATAATTCTGCTCATGAGAAATCTTTAAGCACACGTCTCCAAAAATAAATCAACAAACTGTCATATTCGTAAAAATATCCAACTTTATACCTCAAATAAATTCCTTTTAATAAGTGTTTTTGAAAGACAGAAAAGTGAGAAACAAAGAGCTTCATCATCAGTTCATCGTGATGATCGACGAGGAAAGAAAACGTTTAACACAAGAACACAAATCACCCGATTTAAGACTTGTTGCTCTGGCTCCCAGCTGACACAGACGATTCAAACCAGCCCGCTAACAACCAACGACGTCAGTCAACGCTAACAACCAACGACGTCAGTCAACGCTAACAACCAACGACGTCAGTCAACGCTAACAACCAACGACGTCAGTCAACGCTAACAACCAACGACGTCAGTCAACGCTAACAACCAACGACGTCAGTCAACGCTCCCGTCGTGCTCGATGAGCTGCTGACGTGTTCACGTAACCTTTCATTTGTTTCGAGGAACTTTTTCTCCAAGAGGGACCTCCATCAGCTTCTGTGGGTCGAAGAAAAACACAAAACACAGATTTAAAGTCCTTAATCTTCAACATCACAGAAAACAACATACATGACAAACCTCACATTCTACATACACAGAACAGCAGGAACATGTTCGTACAAACCGTTAACTGAAAATGATAGAAATCCTCAAAACAACCGAGTTGTTTTTCTAACACAAATGAAGCTAATCAGCACCGTGACCTGACATTATAATTAGTTTTATACTAAAGATAAACACTCATTTATTCACAGATTGTTGCATTATGCATTTAACATTTGTTTTATTTTGAAGGAACCGTGAAAAGAGAAACTTGGAATATTTCTGCAACATGGACTCAAGAACTGAGGATCTGGACCAGATGAGATGATGAGGAGGGGATCTTTGCAGCCTGTTTGGTAGGTCTAACCAGTGCCCCCCCCCTCTCTAAAAACCAGACCTCTGTGGCTAGAGACACAGATTGTTTGTCACCTTGAGGAGTCGAGCGGGGTAAACGTTGTCGTCCTCGTTCTCTCCTCTCTGCGTGTCCACCTGGTACCTCTCACAGGCCCTGATCAGGTCCTTGGCGTCGTAGAGGGGGGAGGGGTCCAGAGAGTGAGCGTTGATCAGACTCACCAGGTACTCGCTGTAGTGCTTCCTGCAGGATCACACACACCTGTTAACGACTAATCAATGAGATCACACACACCTGTTAACGACTAATCAATGAGATCACACACACCTGTTAACTAAAGACTAATCAATGAGATCACACACACCTGTTAAAGACTAATCAATGAGATCACACACACCTGTTAACGACTAATCAATGAGATCACACACACCTGTTAACGACTAATCAATGAGATCACACACACCTGTTAACGACTAATCAATGAGATCACACACACCTGTTAACGACTAATCAATGAGATCACACACACCTGTTAACTAAAGACTAATCAGTCAGTGACCCCTCACTTAACTTAAAGTTCTTGAGAGTCGAGCATTTGTTTTCTTCTCCGTCCGTGAGCATCACATTATTCTGCTACATTACAGGAGGGCGAGCATGCTTACTAAACAGGTGGTTACAGGCTTGAGATATGAATGGTGGTGACACTAGTTTTGTCAAAGTGCTGGTGAACTTCCTGTCTGAGTGACGGGAGGTGCAGACAAGCAGCCACAGACGGTGTTTACAGCAGACACTCACTCGCAGAGGCCGGCCTGTCCCGGCTGTGTCTGGAGGCCACACGGCGAATCGATCTGCTGACCGGCTTCATCTTTCTGCTCCATCAGACAACAAGCGTCTGTGTGACAGAGGAGAGGTTACGCTCATGTGGTGATAAATCAGTTCAAACCATTAAAGCAGCTCTTCAGAGGTGGGAAGAAGAATACATAAATAACAGATATATTCTAAGACTTAAAGATCAACATGTGTTATTGAAAAGTGTCTCAAGATAACCTGAACTTTGAGTTAATTAAGTTTAACAAATCTCATCTAACGTTTGTTTGGATTTCTAGGTTTTTAAGGATTCCAGGATGTTTGAATCCTGATGCAACAAAAGACGTAAAGTATTTAAATTTCATGTTTTCTGTTTTTCTTCCTGAACGAAAGACAAATGAAAGACGACTTTTACCAGATTGAGTTCCATTAGAAGGATCTGTGTTGAACTCCACGCCGCTCCTCTGAGGAGAGAAAAGGGAGATTAAGAAACGTTAGTTTACATCCCTACATTTCTTTACATCTGTCACACGTTTACACTCGTTTATTTAAAGGTTCCAGTTAAATGGAGGTTTTAATAACAGCTTCTGCTTTCTTTCATTCTGTATTTCAAGATGAACCAGTTCAGTGAAAGTTACGTCATGTTTGTGCACGACAGAAATAGAAATCTAAATGTGAGTTAATGTCTGCAGGTATCACCGAACCTCTACAACAGAGGTCTTCAACAGGGGGTCCGCGACCCCTAGGGGGTCCGTGGAGGTACTGCAGAGGGGCCGCGAAACATTTGGTTGATTAGACAATTCTTTAAAGTGATTTTACTTCCTTTCATTGTTACTTCTCCCTGCTATACGATCTCCATATTGGTGTTTTTGTTATTAATTAATCCCACTAACAATGATCGATACGGTTGGTTTGTTTTACAGTGATTGTACATGTTGTTAAATAAAGATAAGCGGAAGTCCACCTGCAGCAGAGCCTGCAGTCTGGGCGGCTCCCAGTCTCTGAGGTAGAAGAGACAGTCCCGCGGGTGGTGAGCATGAAGACCGGTGTAGCTGCACTGAGCCGTCTTACACACCGTCTGCGAGAGACGACACAACAAACACAGGAACAAACACAGGAACACGTTTTTAATGAGCTACGTTACGTCACGTTTGGCTCGGACGGAAATATAAATTTAAATCTCCATTTGAATGCGTGTCTGCTGGTGTGCCATCACCTGACCTGTAATATATTGTTCTCCAGGTATTTAAAGCACGACGACTGTCCACAAGTTACAAACAAAAACATTTATGCATTTTATCTTAATAACCAAAAGGCTGACAAGCTTATTGTTTTAATTCCGTAAATAATTTCCAGATGGTAGAAGGTCAGCAGCGCACAAAAAACAAAACAAAGAAATCGCTTTTTACCCACAACTGCTGCTGTGTGTACAGAAGCTCAGTGGAAGTCTACCGTAGAGACAGAAGCTCAGCTCCTCTCACCTTGTGGTAGGGGTTGTTGCAGCCGCTGCAGAACTGGTACCTGCACTGGGAGCAGCTGAAGTGCATGCAGCCGCCCTTGGTTAGCGCGTACTGGAACCTGCAGGAGGGACAGGCTGCAAGAGGACAATTCATACTGGTTAATGTGGTGGAATGTAACTCAGTACATTTACTCAAGTACTCAAACGGACAGTTTGAAGTCTGGTTGTTTGAGGTACTTTTCAAGAGTCAGTTTATTACTGAAGGTGGAGTTTTGAGACCGTCCCAAAAATCATTTTAACTGCTCTAAAGTCAGAGTAAACCATCAAAAAGTTCTAAACATTATCTTCATCTATAGCGACTATTTGCACAAAAATAAATAAATAATGAAACCAAATGGAATCACGCTACGTTAGCCGTGGTGCTAACGTTACTAGCTCTGCTCATTACTAGCCCCGCTGACGTCACTAACCCTGCTGTAGCTTCAAAGGGTCACGTTTGTTCAACCCTGTGATGAGTAAAGACTAACGTATCCTTGAATGTTCCTCATGGTTTCAGTCTGTTTAGGAGCATTTGCTGGCTTCCTCTGAGATGTATAAAGTATACAGTGATGTAAAAATGGAAACACAAAACGGTACTTGAGTAAAGTTGTTTTCCTCCACTTCCTAATGCACCTTGAGCGAAGGATGCAAAGTGTCTCTGTTCAGGTCGATAATGTAACAACTTTAAACTTTAAGTGGGTCAACTCAGTGTCTCACTGATGCCGTTGTCTCTCAGGAAGCCGGCCAATCCCTGCCTCTGGTACTCCGGATCGTTGTCCCTCTTCCACTGCTGGAACTGTTCACAGGACAGATCCTGGTGCTGGGGCTCCCACTGAGACGGGGGGGGGGAAGAGCGACACAGAGACAGAGAGAGAGAGAGTCAATGAGCGAGCACCTCCTCAGTTTCAAGGCTGAATTCCTGAGCTTGTCTCTTTTCTTTATCTCTTACAGGATGTAGGAGTTGATCTCTTACTACATGTAGGAGATGAACTCCTACATGTAGTTCTGATACTCACAGGTTTCTTGCACTGAGCGCAGAAGCTCTTGCGGCAGGACGGACACGTGACCTTCATCTGGTCTCCGTCATTGATGAACCCGGAGGTGCACTGAGGGAGGAGGAGAGATTATCTACGTCTCCTTCACACCACAGTTCATATCAGTTAGGTGTCATGTTTAGAATGGGTGATAATAGATTCGACTAAAGAACTTACAGAAGAAGAACATAGTAATAGGATCAGTGAATTAAGACGTAGTGCTTCCTGATTGTGACGGCTTGCTGGTGAACTCACGTGGCAGCACCAGAGGAACTTGGGGTCCTTCATCAGAGCGTGCTCAGTCAGCTTCTTGTGAAACAGATCGTACACGTCCAGCTCCAGGCAGTTACGCAGCTGGACAAATACATGAAATACATGAAAAACTTCATTGTTAAAAGTGACTTATTACGTCTCTTAACCAGCTGCAGTTGAATTCCCCCCCCCCCCCCCTCTCTCTGTGTGTGTGTCTGTCTGTCTCTCCCCCCCCCCCCCTCCCTGTACCTGTATGTCCAGCGTGGAGAAGTAGCTGTCGAGCTGCTCCGGGTCGTTGATGTCCGGCTCTCCACAGACGGGACACACCATGTCTCTGATGTGTTTGTCTCTCACAGCGATGGTGAAGTGCAACCCGAAGCACTCGTGGCACACGGAGCACTGACAGGAAGTCAGGGACTGCATCTGAAACACGGAGAGGAGGAGGAGAAGAAATAAATACAGTATTTATGACACAGAAGAACAAAGGGGAGCTGTCATAAAGTACCTGTGTACATATTTTAACTTCCTTTATATCTTCTTTCTAAGTGACAAACAGACTTGATGGATAGTTGTCGTACTGCGCTGTGTCAGATGCCAACGTCTGCATCGTTCACCGGCTCCGAGCCGTCGCTGACCCACCTTGCTGCGGGGGAAGATGCTCAGACAGATGGGACACTCGTTGACGAGCAGGCGCCTGATGAAATCCTTGTCGTGCGACTCCTTCACGGCTTGCACCACGTCCTCCAGGGAGTAGGTCACGTCCGGCTCCTGGAGCAGCGCCAGGACGAGCTCGCAGCGCCCCCAGCTAGGCAGGTCGTACAGCGCCAGCAGACGCCTGCACATCCTCTGAGAGAGAACCCGGACAGACGAGGAGTCAATGTGACGCACTTCTTTTCTTTTACTACATGAAGTCGTCTACGAGGTGTGCACACTGAAGGCTTCAGCTACTTTGCTGTGCAGCCTTAAGCTCCGATTATATTTGTGCAGACGGCGCTGAGCTGCTACCTGTTTGTCCGGGTGTTTGGGGTCGATGGGCGGCTCGGGTTGGTCGGTCCAGATGCGCTGGTGGAAGGGCTCCAGCAGGGGGCGCTGCAGCAGAGACAGAGCCCCCTTCACCTCGCCTCCGCTCAGCCGCAGGGCCTCCTCGCACCGCAGCACGTCCCTGAAGCCCAGAGAGTGCAGCTCCTTCATCTGAGGGGAAGCACCGGTTAATGTAGACGAGCAACACCTCAGTGTACAAATACTCTGCTACAAAGTAAAAGTATTCAAAATACACTCAACTGAACTCAGTCTTTCAAATAATATCACGACATTTTGCGTGGCGATATTGTATCGATGCACAACGGTTATAAGGTATCGATCGAACTGCATCATTTACAGTTAAAGGTAATAAATCACGATGTTTGATGCTCTTACTTTGAAAGTCTCTTATTAGATTAAAATAACTTCTCAGAATAACGAGGAATGTTTAGGATAAAAAATGCATTTAATGTGAAAAGTTCACCTCAATATTTATGATGAATCATATGTAGAGTTAGAGTTCTGTTAAATGAGAATTGGCGCCACTGCAAGAAGGGAATAATGACACAAAACCAAATGTTTTGAAGTAATAAAATGACTTGTTAAGAGTGTGTAACTCTGTAAAAACATATGAGACAAGCTGTTCTTTTCAGGAGACAGATATCTAATAAAGAGACAAGAGATCAAAAGTTTCCCTTCCTTCTCACTGAGCCGGGCGAGGAGGGCCGTGGAACACTCCTCCACATCGCTCCCAACGGACCACAGACCGTCTTTGTTCTACTTATCTCATCACTTTGAAGACTTCCTGTTTGCTCACCATAGAGAGCTGCTCGTCAGCCTCACAGTGAAGGCTGCTCGCTGGTGATAAAGAACTCAAAGCTCATACATCATGTTCTCATAGACTTCTATACAACCAGAGGAGTCGCCCCCTGGTGGACACTAGAGAGAATGCAGCTCTAACACATGAAGCTTTGGCTTCACTTTAAAGAACCGGAGGTTGCCATCTTTAAAAAAAACTCAGAAATAACAAACTTCTGCTCCTCCAGCAGGAAACTGTCTTTTGGAGTGCCCCGTGTTGAAGCAGCAGGTCCTGATTGTCCTACCTTGACCTGTCTGTCTCTCAGCAGCTGTCTCACGGCTCTGTCGGTGTCTCCTCCCGCCGACAACCAGGCCAGCTTGGCCTCGGCCCGGGACAGCTTCGCGCAGTCGCCCGCGACACCGGGACCGCTCGGCTCCGCCCCCTCGCCGCCCCTCTCCGCCTGGACGGAAGCCGCCATGGCGCAGATCTCGTCCAGCAGGTGAGGCAGCTCTGACGTCAGCCAATCACAGGGGTTCGTGTTGCTGCCGCCGCACATGCCGATGGCGGCGTACACCTCCTCAGCACTGACGCCGCGCTTCTCTGCTTCCTGCGAAGGAGACACGACGGGGAATCTTTAAATGTGTCTGACTCACACACACACACACACACACACACACACACACACACACACACACACACACACACACACACACACACACACACACACACACACACACACACACACACACACACACACACACACTCTGATCTGCTGGACGAGACGGAGGCCGTCTTCCTTCATCATCTTCTGTCTCTTCGCCTCCACGTCGCCTCCGGGCCTCGGCTGGGTTCTCGGCTGGGTTCTCGGCTGGTCTTTGGTGCCGGACGGGTTCTGCTGGAGAGACAGCGGCAGAGAGACTCCGGCGGAGTCTTTGCAGGACAGGTTGCACATCTCGCACACCGCGGTGGTATTGGTGTTCATGTAGGTGCAGAACTGGCACATCCACTGTGAAGCAGGGAGAAAGGAAAGACAAGCGTGTTGAGCAGACGCAACGAGACAAACGTATGTATGAGATGCCAATTGGTCAACTGTTCATACATCCTTTAATGTGACTGCTGTAACCCTCTGAACCCCAAAACAGCAGGTTTTATTTTTTAATCGTTTGTCATAACCAGAAGCTTTAAAAAATGTTAGTCGTCAGAATTTCATCTTTCATCTTCGAACACATCACAGTTTCTTCTTCAGAGATTGGTAACACTTGTGAACATGTTGGAAATATAGATTCCATTGTTTAAAAAAAATTAATTATCAAAAAATTCAACTTTTTAATGATTGTCATCATAACTGTGTTATTCTGCACTAAAGACATGTTCTAGTTCTCTCTTCTTCTAGTCATCATGGTTCTGTGTCCATAGAGGAGCAGGAATTTTATTTTGAAAAGCAAGACCACAGAGAGAAACATGTAACAGAACAATAGTGTGCATGTAAACGTGGTCATTGTCACATTTGACGGATTGTTGTTACAGCCGCTTCTAACACAATGCAGAACTGTTTTGCATGGACCCCCAAACCCCCCCCCCCCCCCCCCAGTGGGACAGACCTTTGCTCCGGAGTCAGACGTGGACCCCGGGCTGGACGGCAGCGGTGCGACAGACGGTCGAGTGGCCAGACGAGGGCGCTCACACACCTCACAGAGGATGCTGCTGCCTTGATTCACTACCGTGCAGCTCTTACACTGCCACTCTGAGGGAGCGAGCACAGACACATTCACACCACTAGATAGATAGATAGATAGATAGATATATTTACACAATAACTTTGTTTCCTCGTGTCAACGGCACATCTTGTCGTTAGAGGGAAACATGTTTTTGCTGATTGTTTAGCTGAAACATGAGTAATATCCTGTTTGTTTTGTGTCTGATCTGTTTTATTTGTGTGTTTTAATCTCTTCTCCTCTTTCACAGCGCTGGGTTTCTGTATCTTTAAAGCCGCCGTCTAAATGAAGTTGCACGATGTCTCTGGTCTCACCCGTGTTGGGAGACGTGGGGATGGACGTCGGGTTTTCCTGAGCGGCGGACGCGGCCGTGGCGAGTCGAGGCCGTTCGCAGGTGGCGCAGAGGACGGCTCGCATCTCGTTCACCGTGGTGCAGTGAGCACACTCCCACGGGGACAGAGACGGACTGCAAACAATACAAATATACAGATTTACAGTGAAGACGAGATCGATTTATACAGGCTGGTCCAATGAGAGCGGCTCACTTCCTTCTGCACAAACTACGACTGCCAACGAAACCCGAATACGAAAGCATTAAAAAGCAACTAATTGACGACATGCAGGTCGTTTATGCTTCTGTCGATTAGCAGAAACTCTTCTCCACAGCGTTCACTGGAGGAGAAACACAGTTTCCTCCTCACCTGGATGTTTTGGCCGCTGTAACAAACGCTCTGCTGTGTCCTTTGTCTCTCCTGTGATTGGCTCTGGAAGGGTGGCGGTGAAAGAGGTCGTCACAGGCGTCGCAGAACGTTTGATCGTCACAAGACGGGCAAACCAGAGACGAGGCGGCGCCGCACAAGTTACAGTCGCTCGCTGCAGGAAGAGCGCGAAGAAGAGTTATTAGAAGAATGATTCTATTTATTGAGGCTTCTAGCTGCGTCGCGCTCAAAGCACAATACACTCAAAGCGACTCAGGCTACATCCACACTCCCACGCTGTTCACAGCAGCTCACCTGTTGATGGCTTCAGAGGTTCTCCTCCGGGGCTCAGACTGGGTTTCGGTGGAAGAGACAGAACCTGAGGCGTGTCTGCCAGCTGCTCCTCTTCATGCGGGACGACCACAACGTCAGACACCAGCTCATCCTGGAGAGAAAGCAGCTTCACAATAAAGCTTATTTATACAACAACGAGCAGCACAGTGGAGAGAATATGATGCCACACACACACACACACACACACACACACACACACACACACACACACACACACACACACACACACACACACACACACACACACACACACACACACACGTAGCCTACAGATCGGATCTAACAGGATGTAACTGTTCTTAAACTGTCCGCCTGACCGACGTATTTAAAAGTGTGTTCTCATTTGTAAATAATATAAAAGTCAGTACTCTATAAATGTATGAAAGTCACTGTTTTCCACAACACTGTCCTGCAAATATTTCACAAATAAGGGGATTCTGTGCACAGAAAGACACAAAAGGGCTTTTATTTTGAAACGAAAACAGGAAGTGTTGGGATGAATATAAATTTGGACTTTTTTTCATGTCTGATACATGGTGAACGGATTAAGACTATAGTTATGTTGCTGGTTTAAGGTCAACATACTGTAAAACATCATTTTTTTTTTTACTGTCTATTAAAAAAAAAAATGTACATTTGTTGGGAAATTGTGCAAATTCATAGAAAAGTGATTTTTTTTTTTTTCACAGCTGATATCAAATGTTTTACAGTTACACGATGCATTTGGATGTGCGTCCGAGCGTCCGTACAGACCAGTGTCGGTACAGACCAGTGTCGGTACAGACCTGCTGGGTGATGAATGGGATGATGTCTCTGAAGTTTTCTGGGTGAGGATGGGTTCTCTAAAACAAACACAAGACGTGGAACACAGGGAGGAACGTTTGACACAAAACGGCAGCTGATGTTTTGAAGGCTTTCAGACGACCGCTCCACAAACCTTCACAAGCATGTCCACCTCCGTGCGTAAGGTCATCACCTCCAGCGTCACCGAGGCCACTTTGGCGGCGTCCGGTTCGGTGACGTCGTCGGGGAAACTGAGGCCGTCGATCTGCTGATTGGTGTAACCGTACAGAAACAAGACGGTCCGGCCTCCCTGTGGAGGAACGCGAGCATTTCACATGTTTCTCATGAGGTCATGATTCAGCAGGTTCAAGGAAATAAGAAAAATGTTATTTTCTGCAAGAAAAATCTGCACAAAGAAGCTTCAAAATGCGAGAGACCCACTTAAAAACAATATATCTGAACCAGACGACTGTTCCATGCAGAACCATGTGACTTGTTCTCACCTTGACGGCGTCCACGGTGGTTCTGAAGACGGGGTTGTTGTGCTTGACGCTCCTCCAGTATCTGGGCCTGGCCGGACTCGTCAGGTTACAGCCGTACTTCTCCAGGATACTCAAGGCCTTGACCAGTCTGCTCAAAGACTCCAGAACCTGGAGAGGAAACAGCCAGTGGGTGTTTCTCAAAGTCAAGGATGCTTTCTTGATAGGACGCGTCCTTATTCACAACAATCAGTACATTTACTAGAAGGAATATTGAGATGAGGGGAGAGAGGAAAGAAAAGGGGAGAGGAGAGGAGGAGTAGAAAGAGGAGGGAGGAGGAGAGGAGAGAAAAGAGGAGAGGAGAGAGAGGAGGAGGAGGAAAGGACAGGAGGAGAGGAGGGAGAGAGGAGAGGTGGGGAGGAGGAGGAGGAGAGTAGAATCCTTCCTTGACTTGAGATGTGATCTAAACTCACTGGTTGTGTATATTCATGTTTTATGTGTAGTATAAATATAAATATGTATCTAGCAGCTCCACCACACTGTTACTGTAACTGTAACTAACTGTGACTGTGACTGTAACTGTAACTAACTAACTGTAACTGTGACTGTAACTGTAACTAACTAACTGTAACTGTACCTCCTGCGTGTTGCGACAGGCTGCGTTCTCCCTCAACATGGCCTCCACTCCCAGGTGCCGGTACTTCTCCGACAGAGGCAGGAGGATGGAGGCCATGGTCTGGACCTCCTCCTTCACATCCTGAGCTGAACCTGAGGAGGAGAGGAGCGACTGGGACCTCCTCCTCACCTCCTCCATCTGGACAGATGCAGGGCTGCTGCTCATGACTGTCACAGAAATAAAGGGGAAAGTTCATCAATACATTGTTTAAAATCACAGCTCAATTATCACAACTTATCATATGTGAGGATCTGCTGTGTTTCTCTTGTGTATCGTTGTAAAGTGAATATATTATGTATTTTAATTGGTTGCAATTAAAAGACATAATATAAAAATGTTTGACTTTAATTCAAATCTGAAATATTGTATATTTACCATCCAGACTTCTGAAAACTATGAATACTAAAATATAAAGAAATCTTCTTGGCTTGAGGAAAATAAAATATACAGTTTATATAGTAAACATAGCAAATATAAACGTATAAATATATAAATATTATTGATCTCTCAATGGGGGGAATTCACACGAGGCAAGAGAGCAGATAAATCACTAATATATATTATATATTATTTATTTATATGGACAAATGCCTCTGAAATAAAGTTGAATTAAAATATATATATATATATAATATTATATATATATATATATATATATATATATAATATTATATATATATATATATATATATAATATTATATATATATTATATATATATATATATATATATAATATTATATATATATATATTATTATATATATATATATATATATATATATATATATATATATATATATATATATATTATTATATATATATATATATATATATATATATATTATATATATATATATATATATATATATATATTATATATATATATATATATATATATAATATTATATATATATTATATATATATATATATATATATATATTTTAATTCAACTTTATTTCAGAGGCATTTGTCCATATAAATAAATAATATATAATATATATATAATAATATATATATATATAATATTATATATATATATATATATATATATATATATATAATATTATATATATATATATATATATATATATATATATAATATTATATATATATATTATATATATATATATATATATATATATATATATAAATAATTAAGTGTCTTCAACTATTTATTTTTAATCAAATGACGACCGTTGGAAAGTCCGGACTAATCACAGTGTGACACAGTAGTCATAAAATCATAACGTCATCATAAACTAATGTTTCCTCGCGATAAAATAAAGTAATTTAATAAGAGTTGATGGTGAAACGTTTAAGTTTATGCTAGAAAACAAACCCCGATAAGAACAATTCATGACAGATGAAACCGAAACTTTAAGTTACTGTAAAAACAAACAACGTTACCTGCTGGATTACGTTACCGTCGTCACGAGCTTCGACGGTTACTCGTGCTTCGGTGTGAAAGTCAGAAGTATTTAACGTTCACTAAAATAAGATGTTTTATGAATGCATGTCAGCGGGTTAATGTGTAACCTACACTAGTTCCGTGCTGTCTCCGGAGCTAACACCGACAACATAGCTTCAAATGCGGAACTCGAGTTTTGACGTTTTTAGGTTCCGGCTCCACTTCCTGTCACGATTTTTATTTTTTTCAAAATAAAAGCGGAATTTTCACAACTAGTTCCCAACGTAAGTGAAATGAAAAAAAATTAAATTAAATTAAATAAACATTTAATTTATTTAATAACAGTATTTTTTCCTCTCATACAACATTACTTTTTTAGGTCTGTGAGTTCCTTTTAATACCAAGGAGCACACTGGGAGAAAAAGACATGCTGGAAAATTGTCTTTAATATTTTACTTGTATAATATTTTATAATTTGTTTCACGTGACATTTAATATTCAAATTGATATGTTCACATGTAATGTCCTTCATTTCACATGTGAAACTGTTTATTTGTGTATTATTATCAACTTATTTTAAAGCCAAAACAGAATATTGTTGTTGTTTTTCACAGAAAATGAAAAATAAATGTAAAAGATAATGTTATGCTATATGGTATTATGGTCTCCATCCTGCATTATGTGGAGGATTGTGGACACAACAACAATAAAGATATTTTTTTTAATTATAATTATAATTATAATAAAAATAACAACAATAATAACCATAATAATAATAGCAAAAATGCTGATGATAAGAATATTAATAACAATAATAATACATATTATTTAATGTACCAATGTATCTATTTATGTATTTATTTACTCATTTATAACGTCTCTTTAGCACGCACGTTAATGTTTAAACTCAGGACTACTTTCAAGGGCGGAGGGAGACGGTGGGAGGCGCTAACTGCATCAGGCGACAATGAAATAGAAAGCAAACTGGACGAGGAAATAAGAAATAGCCATATTGTCGTCTCCTGCTCCCGAACAACACGTCTAACTGAATCTGAGCAGCTGATTTCTGTCCTGAAGCGTGAAGAGTCTGCGCAGTCATGTCGAAGACATCGAGCCTGAAGATAAGCCGCGCGAATCTAGGAAAGGTAAGTTTGTCTGCTGTGAATGCAAAGTTACAGTCGGCTGCATGTGGTGCTGCCGCTATATGCTGAAATACTTTAAAATAACAGCTGGTTTGAGTTCATTAGTTTCTGGCTCTTTGGGCACAAACACGAGCTCGGTGAAGCAGGAAAGTCCCCGCGTGAGAGGAAACCGAAAGTAAAGCTCCTGTGACATGAGTCAGCAGCTTAAACTGAAGTGTTTCCTTCACTTCAGCCTGTTTTCCTTTTTCCACAGGTGGAAAACTTCCGCAACACCCTGTGTCATCAGGTCTGTTGACATTTATTCTGCTGTTTTTTTTAATCATTTAACCCAAATAAGCTCCAAATAAGTGTTTCTTTCCTCCATGTTTTTCAGGCAGAGAACCTGTTCTGCAACTACATCCCCGAGAGGATCAAGCAGCTGGATGCTCTGCTGAGGGTCAGTACTTTACCGCACACGCTCAACTACTCCTCCGATGTACATTCTCTTCATCCTCTCAGTGTGTTTGCTGTGTTCTTTTTAGGATGATGCCCTCAGCATCACAGACATGTCGTCCCTCAAGGCTCCCCTGGACATCCCCATACCAGAGCCTCCGCCCACAGAGGAGGAGGTGAGGTCTCACGCCTCCTCTTTCCCCTTAACAGGGATTATATCCTCAAGTTGTGCATTCCTAGCACTTCAAATACAAACTAACGTCTCATTTGTTCATTCGGCTGCACTTGTTTTGGTTCCCTTGCGTCGTCCACTTCAGTTAGCTTTTATTCCCCCCAACCAGCGTACCTGTGTGACCCCCCCCCACCTGTGACATCCTCCAAAGAGAGGCCTGCACCGACCTGTTTGCACTCCGCTCTTAATAATGACGTGGGAGTGTCGGCTATAATGAGAGCGACTGAAGAGCAGGATCTGTCCCGCCGCATTGCATTCTGGTCTGTTACATTCGGCGTTGTTAACCAGTGTTGACGCCCCAGAGTCAAAAGCCAAAAAGCCAATTTAAATAGCTTTAATATTACAGTTGGAAGTACTCTGAAATGCACTCAGTGGCCGGTTTATTAGGTACACCTGGCTAACACAACATTCCTGCAACTGTACTCGTCAAATAACTACAGAAGAAGTTCAATATCCGGTTCTACTCCGATTCTTTCTCTATGGTTATAATGTTTAGATGTTGTTGAAACTGTTTTGGAGGCTTAACTCAAGTAAACACTCATTCTGCCTCCTACGTACACAGACACCAAATACCGTTCTTAAATATAACACATTAAATACCCATCACTCTCAGCATACGTAACTCTTATTTAAAAAGAAGAAACTTTTAAAGGAGACTTGTTGTTCATACTTGTATTTTGGGTTTTGTATTAGAACATGTTTACATGATTATAATGTTTTAAAAATGTCTGAATGTACCTCATATTCACCCTCTGAGTGAAACGCTCCGTTTTAGCGCCTGTCTCTTTAAGACACCCCCCCCTCAATTTATATTGAATATTGTAGATATCATTATATTAAGAAGGGGCTATTCAGGTTGAATATGATTTATAATATATGATAAACAATATAACATTTATTTTGAACACTTGAAAAGATAAAGGTGTTTTATTTTTATTTATTTTCTCACTTAATTTTCATTAAACTTGTTTTTTTTTTTTCTTTTAACTAAATGACCCAAAACATTGATAACGAGGGTAGATAATAATGAGAATAAATATGAAGCAACATTTAAATTATACCCTTTAAACCAAAAATAAATCTGGTTTGAATTGAAATCAAACACAGTTCCTCAGCTTGTTTACCAGATGTTTCCTCCTTTGTATCAATGGTGGGCTAAACAACAGGACCTCTCTGTATTGAGATACACTTAAAGATAAAAGATTTGTAACCATTTAAAATTGATCTCACAGGAAATGGAGACGGATAAGAATGACGCTGACGAGAAGAAAAAGAAGAAAGGTAAAATGTGTTTTTTTTATTTATCTCCACACAATGTATATTAAATTAAACAACAACAACAACATCATTTGTCCTGCAGCTCCAAAATGTGGCTACATCACGGGCAATGAGAAGATCATGGTGCTGCTGGAGAAGGTGAAACCAGAGATCGTTGCCCTCAGAGAGACCATCATCACTGTGAGTCGATCCCTCTCACCTCAACGACCGCTGAGCTGCTTCCTCTGAAACGCTGAATTAACTTTGAGTTGAACTCTGTGTTGAAGGTCTCCTGCTGGATTCAGCACCTCGTCCCCAAAATAGAAGATGGAAACGACTTTGGAGTCGCCGTCCAGGTACGTTTCCCACGCGCAGGATGTCAACTTTATTATTTATCATAGTATTAATTCATATTTGATTCTTTTTGTCTCACCACAGGAGAAAATCTTGGAGAGAATCGCAGCAGTGAGGACCAAAGTCGATGGTTTTCAGACCAACATCAACAAGTGGGTTGGATATAAGTTTAGTTTTAAAGTTTAATAAAATACGACTAGATTGCGTCTCGTTCAGCTGTTTTGACAGAATAGTATAATTTTGATGGTATATTGTTTTACGGGTTTGTTTCCTGACTTTTGCCATTTCTGTTGAGCTACTCAGGTACTTCTCAGAGCGAGGAGACGCTGTTGGGAAAGCTTCCAAAGAGACTCATGTGGTGAGTAACAGTGAATGTATCTACGAACAAGTACTGTGTGTGATATCTCTTCTCCACTAAAAATACCGTGTTCCTTCATCTCCATAAACTCCATTAGCACCAAATGTGGATTAATCCGCCGCTGAAAATAGTCCCCCAACAAACGCTCCATTTCCTCCTGATGGTTTGATTATAAAACTACAGTGACCAGCTGTTTATAGGACATTACTGAACGCTTTTAACTAACTCAAGAATTAATATGCTAATGATGTCAATTTCAACACAGTGGTGATATTTTGGACAGACGTGGACGTAAACCCAACGTGTGTTTGTGCCGTGTACACTTCTAACTTGATCAATCCAAGCGGCCGCCCGCCGGTGGGGAGGACGAAACAAAAACAAGAGTCATTTTTTTGGGGGATTTAATCCAATGAACAAAATATCAAAACGTTCACGGACGCTGTACCTTCAAGGTGAATCTCAAGCCCTCGAGGCAGCTCTACGTCTTCGTCTCACTAGCGACCTCTCGAGGTACGAGTGGTATTACAGGCCGGGGCGGTGCTAGCTGGTTAGCATGAGCTCATTTGACGACACAAAGACGTCTTTGACACAACGTTAACGCCGTTGCGTCTTCACATTGTGTTGATAATGTTTGTTCATTATTTTAATGTTTAAAACTAAAATTGTGTCCAGATCTTACACATTGCCTCTTTAAATCTCTGATAAAATGATTGTAAATACCTTTAACTTGGCTTTCTCCACCTGCAGATGGACTACCGCTCGCTGGTCCACGAGAAGGACCAGAACATCTACAGCGAGATCAGAGTCATTGTTCTCGACATTCGCGGCTTCCACGTAAGTCAGACGGATGTTTGTCAGGAGTATTTACCACGCTGCTGTCGTAGAGGAAGACGCTCTAAACCGTGCTTTCTACCCGCTTCCTGTAGGCCGAGCTTTACGACATCATCAGCAAGAACCTGGAGAAGGTGACCAATCCAAAAGGAGAGGAGAAACCTTCCATGTACTGAAGCTGGAGGGGATGTTCAGGAGGGGCGGATTCTATTCAGTACCAATCAGCTGTCTCTGCTCAGTGATGCTGCATGTGTGCGTGACTCTATTCTGCTTATTCTTCCCAAAATAACTGGATGAGTTATTAATCTCTGCTGTTGTATGATGACACTTTGGTTTTGTACCGACACTTGCACTAAATTTTAATTGTACAACTCTGAGTTCAAATGAATAAAGAAAAGTTTTATTCTCCTTTTAAAAAGAAAAAAGTTATTTTTAATGTGTGAAGATGAAAACCTTTTACTGCAGCAGCGTCTGACAGTCTCCAGAGCTGGTTAGTCAGCTAGCTATCTTATCCATCTTCTGAGCTAGTCAGCTAGCTATCTCCTTCTGGTGAAGTAGTCTTCCAGCAGCGAGGAGTGAGGCTGAGGGGTTGAGACCCGGAGTCACCAGTATAACGTTAGCATGGTGCAATTAGCAAGGTAGCTAGTTAACTAGCCAGCTGCTGAATGAGTACAAGTATAATTGATCTAATACACAAGTGTAGGCTAAAATGATAGAAATTCACATATAACCCAAAATATTAAACCAGAATATCTTCACATATTTCCATTATTTTCAAAGTGAGGTCATATCAGTGGTGGAGAGTCACTGTACAAGTCTGAGGTATTTTCATTTGATACTTTACTTCTGTTGTACGTTTTACTTCTATGTATTTATGTAACAAATGTATTTTGTCACTACTTACTTTCAGATTAGGATTTTACTCCAATGATTATAAAATCAAATGAATTATCCAGATTAAAGCAGAGTACACGGCTTCTTCTCCTTGATGACTCAGCGTATGAGGAATTCATTTTATTTTTAAATCTACAGCAGCATACATTAAAAAATGTGATTTGGCATGTAAAAGATATGCTGTTATTCATATTTTATGTTGCATAATTGTTTTTATTTATATATATTTTTGATCTTTTAGTAGAGTTTAGGTTTCTATCTACTTTATAAAAATGGGCAAATAATACATTAAAACAATGTCCAGTAGATGGAGATATTACACCAGTTATAAGATATTAAGGGACGGAAGAGTTATGAAAAGGTGAGGTGAGAAACATTTAAGATTTTAAACAAATACTGAAGAACTCAAAATATAGCGGAGAGAGAGAGAGAGACAGACGCATTCTGTTTCAGTCTAAATGTCACATTTTGACCGAAAACCGAAACCGGAAACTTCCTCGGGCACCGCCCTGCTGGAGGCATATAACGGACAGAACCGGGAATAACACGGTCGGTGAGTAGCGCAGAGAACCGAGGAGAACTCGTCTGAGCGGTTTTCATTGATTGAAGTTGTAAAGTGTAACTTAACAGGAAGGTTCAGACAGAAGCTGCTTCTCATCTCGATAGATTTCATTGTTCTACTGATCTGATGAATAACAATGAAGTGTAGCCGAGGGTTCATGTTGCGCCTCTACAGAAGTGATGCAGAAGTCGTGTTGTTGTAAAGAACTTTATTCATTCTGGTATTTGGAATACAGAAAGCTGACGGATGAAGTGATTCTTCTGTGAATCCTTCTTCTGATCGTTTGAACTGAAACAATGAAGCGACACGTTGCAAAGAGACGCACCTTCATGTAACTTGTAACAAAGTAATCAAGCATGAACCAAAGCGCCGCTGACGCTCCGTGGCTCTGTGTTTAGCGCAGAAAGAGTTCATTGTTTATGCTGGATTCCGGTTTTCTTATTATTGATCAAATAAAGCAAAACAAAGAGAATAACTCCTGTCGCTGTCTCTGACTGCGGTCAAGTCAGCAGACACTCAGATCTCCGTGGTCAACTCAGCAGACACTTAAATTGTAGTGCACATATACGCTGAAACTTACGGTAAACGGCACAGATCGGGAGCGAGCGAAGAACTTTGCAAAGTTAGCGGAAAGATTAACGTGAGACAACTTCCGGTTTTCTACAGACGAATATCCGGTTTTCAGAATAAGATGGCAACAAAGTATACATATTGCATAATGAAATGAGATTAAATGAATTATATTCACAGTATAAAACATGCTACCTGCATCTCCTGAGTTAAAGGGAAAATACACCTAAATTGTGCGTAAAGTGTCTTTATTCTTTGATTTGAGGGTTGCAGGAAGTTAATAATACCTGACTGACGGTCAATTAAGATATTTTACGAAGCAAAAACTCTGAACTGAATTTGTATCTTCAAATGGCACATTTTTTAAATGTTTAAGGTGCTATAAAAATGTTTTTCTCAATAATTCCACACAACGACTAATGCATATATGTTCAGGACAAAAATGGGTAATATCACAATATTTAAGGTGCTACAAAAATATTTATCTCAATAATTCCAGACAATGACTGATATGTATGTGTTGAGGACGTCGTTGACTCCACCCATACTGAATATTAGACATTTTTACTGTCCCAATTAAGAGATATTTCAAATTAAAACTCATACATTTGAATTGAGAAAATATCTAATAAATGGATATTTGAAGTGTAATAAAAACAGTTTTCTCAATAAGTCCAGACAATGACTGACATGTATGTGTTGAGGACGTTGTTGACTCCACCCACACTGAAAATTAGACATTTTTACTGTCCCAATTAGGAGATATTTCAAATTAAAACTCATACATTTGAACCGAGAAAATATACACACAAGGTGATATATTTCGAGTGTTTATTTCTTTTAATGTTGATGATTATGGCTTACAGCTAATAAAAAACCCAAATTCTGTATCTCAGAAAATTTGAATATTACATAAGACCAATTTAAAAAAGGTTTTTTAATACAGAAATGTTGGCCTACTGAAAAGTATGTCTATGTACAGTATAAAGTATGCACTCAATACTTGGTCGGGGCACCTTTTGCATGAATTACGTGCGTGGCACGGAGGCGATGAGACTGTGGCCCTGCTGAGGTGTTATGGAAGCCCAGGTTGCTTTGATAGGGGCCTTCAGCTCATCTGCATTGTTGGGTCTGATGTCTCTCATCTTCCTCTTGACAATACCCCATAGATTCTCTCTGAGGTTTAGGTCATTCAAGAATTTGGTTGAGAATCACAAGGAGTGAACTGCAGCTGGAGTCAGTGCTTCAAGAGCCACCACACACAGACGTATCCAGGACATGGGCTACAACTGTCGCATTCCTTGTGTCAAGCTACTCCTGAAGCAGAGACGTAAGAAGTGTCTTACCTGGGCTAAGTTACCTGGACTAAGGAGAAAAAGGACTGGACTGTTGCTCAGTGGTCCAAAGTCCTCTTTTCAGATGAAAGTCAATTTTGCATTTAATTTGGAAATCAAGGTCCAGAGTCTGGAGGCAGAGTGGAGAGGCACACAATCCAAGTGTCTTGAGGTCCAGTGTGAAGTTTCCACAGTCAGTGATGGTTTGGGGAGCCATGTCATCTGCTGGTGTTGGTCCACTGTGTTTTATCAAGTCCAAAGTCAGTGCAGCCTTCTACCAGGACATTTTAGAGCACTTCATGCTTCCCTCTGCTGACAAGCTTTATGGAGATGCTGATTTCATTTTCCAGCAGGACTTGGCACCTGCCCACACTGCCAAAAGCACCAATACATGGTTTAATGACCACGGTATCACTGTGCTTGATTGGCCAGCAAACTCGCCTGACCTAAACCTCAGAGAGAATCTATGGGGTTTTGTCAAGAGGAAGATGAGAGATATCAGACCCAACAATGCAGACGAGCTGAAGGCCGCTATCAAAGCAACCTGGGCTTCCATAACACCTCAGCAGTGCCAGTCTCATCGCCTCCGTGCCACGCCGCATTGATGCAGTAATTCATGCAAAAGGAGCCTCGACCAAGTATTGAGTGCATACTGTGTACTGTACATGGACATACTTTTCAGTAGGCCAACATTTCTATATTAAAAATCCTTTTTTAATCGGTCTTATGTAATATCTAATTTTCTGAGATACAGAATTTGGGGTTTTTATTAGCTGTAAGCCATAGCCTAAACACTCGAAATATATCACACTTTCGATGATATTCTAATTCATTGAGATGCACCTGTATACATCAATCATTGTTTGGAATTGTTGAGGGAATACTTTTTATAACACTTCAAATATTCAGAAATTACCTGTTCCTCGGTACAAATGTATGACATTTACTTTTAAATATCTCTTAATTGGTACAGTAAAATTGTTTAATTTTCAGTATGGGTGGAGTCAAAGATGTCTTGAACAGATATGCATCAGTCATTATCTGGAATTATTAAGAAAACCCTTTTTATAGCACCTTAAATATTAAGAAATTAACTTTTTGAACGTTCAAAAGAAGGACTTATATTTTGGAAAATCTCTTAATTGGGAAAGTAAAAATATTTGATTCTCAGTATTAGTATAGTTAGAGATGTCATGAACACATATGCACTAGTCATTGTCTGGAATTATAAAGAAAACTCTTTTTATAGCATCTCAAATATTCAGTTATTGGATATTTCTTGGAACAAATTAATTAATTAACTTTAAAAAAATCTCTTCATTACCACAGTAAAGATTTTTCATTTTCTGTATATGTGTGGTCAGAGATTTCCTCAACTTATATGCATTAGTCATTGTGTGGAATTATTGAGAAAATAGTTTTTATAGCACCTCAAATATTCAGAAATGTACCCGTTTCTTGGTACAAATGTATGACTTTTACTTTGAAATATCTCTTAATTGGTACAGTAAAAATGTCAAATTTTCAGTGTGGGTGGAGTCAACAACGTCCTCAACACATACATGTCAGTCATTGTCTGGACTTATTGAGAAAAAACTTTTTATTACACTTCAAATATCCATTTATTATACTTTTTCTCGGTTCAAATGTATGAGTTTTAATTTGAAATATCTCTTAATTGGGACAGTAAAAATGTCTAATATTCAGTGTGGGTGGAGTCAACGATGTCCTCAACACATGTATATCAGTCATTGTCTGGACTTATTGAGAAAAAACTTTTTATTACACTTCAAACATCCATTTATTAGATATTTTCTCAATTCAAATGTATGACTTTTACTTTGAAATATCTCTTAATTGGTACAGTAAAAGTGTCAAATTTTCTCTATGGGTGGAGTCAACGATGCCTTGATTACATATACATCAGTCATTGTATGGAATTATTGAGAAAAATATTTTTGTAGCAGCTCAAATATTGTGATATTAGCCTTTTTTTTGTCCTGAACATATATGCATTAGTCATTGTGGGGAATTATTGAGAAAAACATTTTCATAGCACCTTAAAAACTTCAGAAATTTGCCATTTGAAGATATAAATTCAGTTCAGAGTTTTTGCTTCGTAAAACATCTTAATTGACTGTCAGTCAGGTATTATTAATTTCCAGCAACCCTCAAATCAAAGAATAAATACACTTTACGCACAATTTAGGTGTATTTTCCCTTTAACTCACGAGATGATGGTATCATTTTTTATACTTATTGGAATATAATTAATTTAATCTCATTTCATTATGCAATATGTATACTTTATTGGCATCTTATTTTGAAAACCGGATGTTCGTCTGTAGAAAACCGGAAGTTTTCACGTTAATATTTCCGCTAACTTTGCAAAATCTTTCGCTCGCTCCCGTCCTGTGCCGTTTGGTTGCGTTTACCGTAAGTTTCAGCGTATAGGTGCACTACAATTTAAGTGTCTGCTGAGTTGACCACGGAGATCTGAGTGTCTGCTGACTTGACCGCAGTCTGTCTCTGCTCTGGTTAACAATCACAGGCCCACCGCGGTGCATGCTGGTCCTGTACCTGCCTACTCCTATACATATATACACATATACATATATACACATATACATATATACACATATATATGTATATGTGTATATATGTATATGTATATATAACCGCAGGTGTCCACAGAGTTACCCGATTCATCGACAAACCAAAGAACTGAGTATTCTTTAACAACACAACAAATAATTAAACTAAACGAATGACTATCAAAATAAAAGCCCATCTTAAAATATACAAAAATCTAACCTCAATAAGCAAACATCTAGAATAATGAAACAATACGAATCAAAATAAAACACATACTAACATCCTACATAACTATTATATAGTTTTCTGCCACTGCACATCATCATCATCATCATCATCATCATCATCGTCATTATGAATGACTATCATCTGTGTTATATGTGGTAATTATTAATGATTAATTATAGCTTTTAATAGTGATTATGATTCTCTGTTTTATTTTAGGAGCGGATGAAAAACACAGTCGCTGACGTGAAGAAGAAGATTTAAATGCTTCTGTTTGAGATCAAGTTGAGAAGAAGAAGAAAAGATGGAAGAAGAAAAGGCGAAAGATCTCTCTCTGGGTTCCTCTGCCGACTCTGCAGACCCTCTGACTCCAGAAATAAGCCCCGTGGATCATGAGGGTGCTTCCAGCAACACAGAAGAAACCCTAAAACAATACCTACGTGAATATGTGCAGTCAGTAAGTAAGACTAGCAGTGCTCTAACAGAAATATGTCCAATTGTTACTGCAAGACACTGCTCATCTAAAGACTCATCTTCCGCTAGGAGAAGAATAATAAACTTTCAAAAATCTGAATCTGAATCAGAACCCTTACTGAGTCAAAAAAGCTCCTCAAAGAACGAGACCTTTCCTGCAGTAAATATCTCATGTGACACGCTGCATAGAATCATCTCTGAGACTCACAGGGCTTCTGCCACTGATCCCTCTGACTCCATGTTCCATCAATCTCTACTTCGTCCACTCTCACAAGCGATGAGAAGCTGCTACTCTGCAGCAGCTTCTACACTAAGAGTCCTTCAGGATAACACCGCTGAGCTCCTCCAAGGCTTCAGGACCGGAGGAGAACTAAGAGAAGGAGAACCCGACCTCTCTGCTCCTCAGAGTGTGTCAGCACAAGGCTCTCTGAGCCGTCCTGTCCTCCACCAGCCTGCCTGCTCTCAGTCCATCAACACTTCTGATGCAGACCCTATAGCTAGCCAATCACAAGCCTGCGCTCCGCCGGAACATCTGTGTCGTCTAGATCCACACGATGTCGTTTTTGAATTAACACAAATAGGAGACGAGATCCCCGTGCATTTTAAGGGTGCCAGCTGCAGACCAGGAGAAGACCTGAAATTAGACACATGGGGATTTCTGGTGCAGCCAGAGAGTAAGACTAGCAGTGCCCGTGCTGCTCTAGGAGAAGTGTGGCGACCTGTTACTGTAGAAAACTTCAGTCCTGACGTCTTGGACTTCGGTTCTCTCTTATCACCACAGTCTGAAATGACTCAGCCTAAACCTCCGTCAGGTTCACAGTACTGTCCAGGACAAAGAGCCCAGACTCAGTCCATTGCCCCAACTGTTGCCGGCCCTCCATGTCCACAAGCCAGACCTACAGTCATCCAGGACTCGACCGTCTGCACCGAAGGAAGTGGAGCACAAGATGCAGTCCAGCGTTTCTCTGTGGAGCCTGAAAGTGAGCTTGAAATGGACTCACCTGTTACAGCCGTGAACTACTCCGTCACCAACGCTATGCCAGAACGTGGTCACCTCTCACCTCCTTGGAGCAGGGGAGACTCCAGCTGCCTGTCTCGCTCTCACAGCATGCCTTCACTGAGTCTAATAACCTCTGAGGAGATCAGGACCCTCAGACGGGCTGAAAGCTCACCTGACGCTCTGTTAATAAGCAGCTCTGAGGAGTTCACACCTGACATCACCGCTGATGAGAACAACGACGAAACCTTCCGGTTCCGGTGCTCCTGCCCAGGCCTGTACCAGTGCAGCGTGACCGGCCTGGTGTTCCACATGGGCGGAGAAGGGGACGTGGTCTACAGGACCGTCCCTTGGGACTGGAGGCTGCTGGTCCAGCATCGCAAGAAGCCTGCGGGGCCCCTGTTTGACATCAAGTGTGAGCAGCAGTCCGTGCGTGGCCTTCACCTCCCGCACTGTGAGATCCGCTCCACGGGGGGCTGTGACTTCCTCTCGGTCGCTCACGTGAAAGACGAGGGCGTCGAGTTCATCAGCCCAAATAAGGCGACAGAAACTCACGTCGTCATAAGCGTCACAGGGTTTTCTGCGTTCGGTAACGTCAAGGACGAAGACTCGCCCCCCGACCCGGTCCGAGCGCTGGTTCTGCTGTTCTACAGGCCCCAAGCCGACCCTGATCCAGAATCCCTCCTCAATGTGTTGTTGCTACCGAGGAACGTGGTGCTCCGGGACGTTCTGCGCATCAGGAAGAAGACAGTAGGAGATGAGAGCTACATCGAGACGTCCCCACACTGTAAACTGCACCCGAAGCAGGAGTACACTCTGTCCGCGAGTCCTGAAGACCACCAGGTTCTGGTTCAGCCAACTGAAGCGGAGTTTGACAGTGACAACTATGACAACTACTTCCCATCGTTCCAGGTGACTTGGGAGACGACGCTGAAACACATCAAGCTGTTTTTGAGGGACACAAACGGCTCCCACACTGCCTGGGAAAGACGAGTTTGTCTTTCTGCCGCTGGAGTCAGAAGGTCCTGTGGGCCGAGCGCTCTGAACCTCCCTTCTTGTGAGAAGCTGCGGGTCACACGGAGCAGCTTCATCGAGGGCATCTCGGGACCAATGCTCAAAAGTCTGCTGGACAAACTGCTTGAGAAAACCGTGATGAACGATTCTGAGAGGGAGTCGGCGGACGAGATGCCGAACAAGAGGGACAAAGCTCGTTTCGTTGTGGACACCGTGAGGAGCAAAGGTGAAGCTGCCAGTTCAGAGATGATTGAGATGCTCTGTGAGGCCGACACCTTCCTCTGTGAACATCTGGGGCTGACGTGAAGCTAACGGAAATGCTACAAACCATCATTTATACTTTATCACATTTAGAAATGTTTAAAACATCAGATTCCTTAATTTGTGGGTCTTTTTGTAAAATTGAAAAAAACTTTGCACTATTTCTTTCTTATTATTTAGTTTTTAAATGTTGAATTTAAAGTTTTTCATATTGTTCTAATGAATCTATTTAAAAACTATATTTGACCAAATTATTGCCACTTTTTATGATGTCAGTTGATTCTGAACACTTCATACGTCTGATTTTAGTTTTAATGTTATTTTATTTTACTTTAATCTTAAAAGGTTTGTGTTATTTCTGTAAGGTTGATCCAGGGCTCATTAAGTTGTAAGAACAACAACAAATTAATGCAACTTTTAAGGTACTGCAGGTAAAATCACTGTTTTCATGTAGACGTTCATTTAATGTTTTTAAGAAAACATCTTTTTTAACTTTATTGTCAATAGTGCCAGATGACATCATGACCTCATGCAGCAATGCTTTCCATCTGGGTATTAAAAGTTCATCTTTAAAGGCTCTTCATGTATCCAAGGGGTCAACAAAGTATAATATTTGTGACTTAATGCTCGTGTCTTATCTTCGTGTTTCTCTATGAACTGTGTAAATGATTGTGTACCTTCATCAGCCAGCAGGGGGAGGTGTTTGCGTGTTAATGGTCAGAGTGAAGACAATCTTTACTGACAGTGAAACATGACATCAGTCTACTGTTACAATATATATATAATCTAATATATATATAAACATTACATGAGCCCATTAAGAAGGGGCCATCACAATAAAACATGTAGAATTCACAGTATAATGTATTTCTATATTTTGTGTGAGGTGCCAATGAGAGAGGAGTTATAGAGAGATATTACAGAAGACATATTTTATCACAAAATAGCATTATTGTATATTATTTTATGGATTTTATAGCATATATATATATATATTGGCCACAATCATTAAAAACATGTTTGCTGTGGTTTATTGATATTGTCCAACTCGCAGATATGAGGATGAAAAAATGTGTGTTTGCATTTTGTCGCATATATTGTTGCTCTATCATTGAATAAAGTTATATTTTCAATTTAAAAAAATGATATTCGTATTGGCCTCAGTATTGAATTGAAGACATTTTATAACAATGGTGTCTTTAACAATGTGCGGCCTCTTTAAGCTACACTGGATTCTGCAGCCTTCCACAATCTCCTTTTAAAGGCGCAGCAGAAAGGTTTTAATATCATATAAATGGTTGTAAAGAAAGTTTGTTGAAAGGTATTTTGTTGATCCCATAGATGTCTACTGTCAGTATGTGATAAGTGCTACAGTTTGTTTTTAAATGAGTAGATAATTAAAGTGTGAGTCTGTCTCACTCAAAGTTATTTAATGAACAGCAACACATGCTCTAAAATAACTTCAACGCATAGACTGTAGTTTTCACAATTTACAGATAATATATATTTTTTAATTGCAACTATTTGATTAATCAACAGTTCAATTGAGCTCTATTACTTTAAAAACATTTTGTATTTTGTTTAATGAGAAAAAATGTTCATGAACCTGAACGCATCAGATGTTTTACATTTTTACTTTAATAATTACTTAAAACGATTTAAAGATTATTATTAAATTATTATTTATTTTCATTTCAGAAGATTATTGAGCAAAATAATAAAGACTAATAATTCTCAGACGTTTTTATTTTATTTTATTTTTTATTTCACTTCCTGTTTTATCTCCGCCTAACTTCCGGTTTCCGTCGCGCTAACCCCTGCCAGCTTGTCGGGTTGTTGGAGTGAACCAGCGCAGCATCCAGCCCTCACAGCCGGACGGTGAAGCCGCTGAACGGGACCGTTTCTCCGGCAGGTTCTTTGTGTCTCTCGCGGTGGACATTAACAACTAACATCCGTCGTGTTTAACGAGTGTGATTTATCCGGTTTTGGAGCACCGAGGAGGTCCGGAGGATGAACCCCCAGTGTGCCCGCTGTGGGAAGATCGTCTATCCGACGGAGAAAGTCAGCTGCCTGGACAAGGTGAGCACGTGCGTTCATCCAACAATAATCAATACATATGTGTCAAATGGTTCAATCTTTGCACTGCTACTGTCGAGTTTAATATTATTCTATTGTATTGTATATATTGTGCATTTGATATTTAATATGTTTTACTCTTTACTCTCTGTCCTCTAATCTTTTAAAGGAATATATAGTTAATAGCCAATCAGATGGAACCTATCATCTTCTTTTATTTAGTTTTAACTCCAACGTTACTGTAATATACTGTAGAGGCTTCAGGTGGGAGGTTTATGGTTA
>NW_027466520.1:342500-350000 GCF_050575085.1 Anarhichas minor | reverse complement strand
CCGACACAAACGACTCTTGTTACTAGCAACACTAACGACTCACATGACTGACGACACTAACGACTCACGTGACTGACAATGTAGCCACTTATGAAAACAAACAAAAATTGTGGTATCAAAAGGTGCATAAATCTAAAGAAATCACAGCAATAAATCTTTATTTTCTGACATCTTCTCTCAGTGAGAGACTTGTCATGTCAGTCTGTTATTTGTCTGAATGAGAAACAGTGAGATAAACCCAGTACTGTAGCTGGAGGTGGTTTAACAGAATAAAAAAGAGCAGCAGAGATCCAGAGGAAGAGTAACATAGAAACATTCACAGCAGGAGTCCTCCTGTCTGAGATATTTCTGTTAATTAAGTTCCTCTTCATGCTAATGATTAATAATCAAAGCTGCTTATGTAACGCTGCACACCAGCTGTTCCTGTGAACACGAAGAAGACTCTTAAGAATTGAGTTAAGAATCTTAACGAGGAGTCCTTTATTCCTTCTCTGTGTAGATTGATTTTACATGTTGGTGTGAGCTTTAATAGCAGCTCAGATTGTTGTGATAAAAAGCTGTGTGGTTATGTAACGCTGCTGCCCACATAACCCAGATCACTGCTGTCGTATGGAGCTTCACACAGAGAAACGTCTCTGCCTTCATTGTTTCACTGAGACACAAGAGAAGCAGGAAGGAGATAGATCCTGCAGCAGATATTATTGTTTGTCCATAATGACACTAACGACTCATGTGACTTACGACTTTATCGACTCACGTGACCAACGACTCACATGACTGACGACACTAACAACTTATTTGACTAACGACACTAACGACTCGTGTGACCAAATACTCAACAACAACATCATCAACGACATCATTTAACTGAGTCTGATTCTATTTGAGCTCATTTCTGGTTTCAAGTCTCACCGATCACGAAGCAGCTTTAAAGGCGTTTCATTGGAGCAGAGGAGTCACAGCTCAACCTGCTGTAACACCACAAAACAGAGAGACGAGAGCAACTGAAAGGAGGCTGAGAATAAATCCGCCTGTGAGAGACAAAGATGGTGAGAGCAGCATACTGAGAGAGAGAAGCTGCTGGAGGGGAAACTTACGTAACCCTCCTGCTAATCGCTCACGTTTTATTTAAAGAGTAAAGAGGCCGATCGTCACCACGAGACAGACGAGAGGACGAGAGGAAGAGAGGACAGAGTCGTGGTGTCACAAGTGTCTCTATGAACATCACACTTCTCCGCTTTCACTCCACTTCCGGCTGTTGTTGTTGTTGTTGTTGTTCTCAACACCACATTTTAGGATTCAAAGATCATTTATTGTCATTATGCAACACAGGGAGGCGCAACGGAATGCAGTTGTAGCCCATTTTCAACACAGCAAACACATTCCTGTAGTACATTTTATGAATTTGCATCATATAAAATGTAAACAGCAGCAACAAAGACAACTCTCTGGGCGGATAATATGGCCGACATCTTCACATTAAATACTCAGCATGAGGAAGAACATTGTCCATCAACGTTGACTGTGTTCAAACACAGAGTCCTCCTCCTCTGGTCCACCAGAGTCCTGCTCTCTGTCCTGATGTCAGCCTGATCCTGGACCACTATGGATCCAGGTCTCTGAAGATGTGGACTCAACAGTCACCGACCTCACGCTGCTTTCATCCGTCTTATTTTTCTGCGAACCGGACATCAGACAGCCAGGAGCATGCTGGGTAGTGGAGTAGCCTCAGGCCCTATAGCTGGGTTAGCTTAGCTTCCACCTCGGCAGTTTGGTGGCGTTTGGTCTTGCTAAATTGTGCACTTAATCCCCACGCTTCCTTTCCCGAATGTTGATGAGTGTATTCAGTAATAAACACGACAAAAACAACAACAAATTAAGACAGAAAACGATGCGTTCACACCAAACACAAAGCGAATCTTCGCGTTGCGTTACTCGCGGGATCATTTGTGTTTATTCGCTCCATTCGAGAGGAGGAGTGGCTTATCTCCATGAACACCATTGATTTCCACCATCAACCGTGGATCTCCATCCATTAAATCCTCTGGGTGATAATTAATCCTCCTTAAATAAGCACAGTCTGGATAAAGTCGGCGTAGAACTTCAGCTCTTATAAAGTCTCCAAAAGCAGAATGATTCTGTCTTCACATCTTTGTGACTCTGGTGCTTTTTGGAGGAACGTCATGTTGCATTTATTTGATCTTTATTTCACTGCTCGATCAATAAAAGATGTCAGAGGATGAAGCAGTCGGGTAGCGGATCGTCTCAGCTTTCACGAGCTGAAGTTTTAATTTACAGAGTGACGAAGAGGAAGAGGCGACACTAGAGGAGCAACGGATCATAAAAGTCACGGATCGGATCGAGACAAATATAACTTCTACATTCCTGATCACGTTGTTTTTGCCGCCATCAAAACCATCAAAAATACTAAATGTTAGTAATTTACAGTGTTTTTTTCTTCAGAAAAACACACAATTCAAATAATAAGGAGATGAAAGATTGTATTTTTCACATATATTTTAATGATGTATTCTAATCTGCCATAAAGAGCAGAAGATACAGGAGCCAAGTCTGTCCTGAGCTCACACTGAGATCTCCATCAACACCTAGGAAGATGGAGAGCGTCCAGAACACACACACACACACACACACACACACACACACACACACACACACACACACACACATTCAGCCGTCCTCCCTGCCCTCTCTTCCTCCTCCTCATCTGTGATTCACCAAAAGATCATCCGTGCTAGCCTGGTTGAGCTACAGCGACATGCATGATAACAGCAGCATGTAAAAAAATGATGTTCTGTAAATCTTAGATTTCCCACAATAATAAATCTGTATTTTATCCATGAGATCCATGTTATCCATGTTATTCCTGGTTCATGTGATCATGAACCAGGAAGTAGAAAGACAGCACAAACCCACACAGGGCGGGTGGGATTGGAGGTGAATGGGTTAAAACAAATTAATTAATTAATTTGTTGCGAAACTGACGTACTCATGTAACTCCACTTCTGTATTTATCTTAACCCAAACCACAATGTGTCCTAAACATAACTAAATATTTAAATATGTTTTCCTAAACCTAAATAAGTTATTTCCTGTAGACTGAAATTCATTTTGAAAAGACTGTATTCATGTAACGAGCGTAAACTGACAGGTGATATTAGACTTTTGTAGGAAAAAGGAGGAGTAACTTTTTATAAGATATCCTACAAACCTGTTGTACCAAAACCCGGCAGAACCGGCGGTTCGGACCGTCCAAAACCAGAATCTAAACGTAATGAGTTCAGCAGAAACGTCTTTATTTGAGGTATTTAAATTTTGTATGAAAGTACATTTACGTGAGGTTGTCATCTCATAAAAAACACCCCCACACCCACTAACGGGTGTACAAGCTGTCTTTGGACCTCACACACACACACACACACACACACACGCACGCGCACACACGCACACACACATGCGCACACACACACGCACACACAGTTAAACTCATGTGCGTCACTGCTGCTGGGACAGAGGAGACTGCCGTCGTTTGGCAAATGTCACAGCAACATTATAGACAATGGTAAATCTAAATCCGTATCCACAACACACACACACACACACACACACACACACACGCACGCACGCACACACACACACACACACACACCCTGGTGTATTGTAAATCTGGTGTCTTAACCGAGCAGCGAGAGAAAGGCAGGATGTGTCCGAGGGTATTATTGAAAACACTTTAAAGAACTCCGTCTGTGTGCGTTTGTTCTTGTTTCTTTTTTCTGGTTATTTTTAGCTCATTGTTTGTTAAGCAGTGTGTGCAAATTGTTTTTATCCTGAAATTAGTTTGTTACTCAGTGTGTGTGTGTGTGTGTGTGTGAGAGAGACACAAAGTGAAACTGCTCTGTTACAGCAGTTTAAATCTATTAAGTATTTCCACTTCCTGTCAGGTTTTAATTAATTAGCGTTTATTAGGTTGCAGCTCATTTACGTTTTGTAAAAATTCACTGTGGTACTTCTGCACCACCAGTGGTGGAATGTACCTCAGTACGTACAGCTACTATAGTACTGTATTTAAGTACAATTCTGAGGTACTTTGAGCACTCCAAGATGGCGATGGCCAAAAACCAAGATGGCCACTACCAAAAACCAAGATGATGAAGGCCAAAAACCAAGATGGCCACGACTTAAAACCAATATGATGAAGGCCAAAAACCAAGATGGCCACCACTAAAAACCAAGATGATGAAGGCCAAAAACCAAGATGGCCTCGACCAAAAACCAAGATGAAGGCTAAAAACCAAGATGGCCACGACTAAAAACCAAGATGATGAAGGCTAAAAACCAAGATGATGAAGGCCAAAAACCAAGATGGCCTCTACCAAAAACCAAGATGGCCTCGACCAAAAACCAAGATGGCCACGACTAAAAACCAAGATGATGAAGGCTAAAAACCAAGATGATGAAGGCCAAAAACCAAGATGGCCTCTACCAAAAACCAAGATGGCCACGACTAAAAACTAAGATGATGAAGGCCAAAAACCAAGATGGCACCGGCCAAAATGCCAAAGTCGAGCTTCGTTACAGCAGTCCACAAACCAATGGGTGATGTATATTATAGACAGTCTATGACACTTTGTCAATTCGGAGAAAATACACCTGATGATGTCAGAGTGATGTCATGGTTGCATTGTGGGAAGTGTAGGATCTGGTGTTTTTGAAGCTGGACCCATTAAAAGTCTGGACACCTTGGTGTCTTTCAACAACATTTTACGTCATTTTGTTTTTAATCTCTTTGTAGTCGTCCAACTTTGTGGACGTCGTTTCTGAAACTTGTCCGTTCTAAATCTTTAATTTACCTTCTCGTCCAATAAAAAACCTCAAATTACACAAAGAACGGAGCAGACAGGCCGGTTTGTGTCCTGCAGTCGTCTGGACGTCAGCTGGCTGTTAAAGACTCCACACAAACTGAGTTACTGTGCCGAGCTGCTTGTCCAGCCAGCACGGCCTCCTGTGTGTGTGTGTGTGTGTGTGTGTGTGTGTGTGAAATATCCCACAGAGACGGTCTTTGTCTCAAAGTATTGGGTTCCACCAACCGAACAAAGCATCCATGGTTGCCACTAGTGACGGGAACAGGTGAAGTGAAACTTCAGGGCAGAATGAGTGTGTGTGTGTTTATGTAACACTGAGTGAAACAAAGGGACTAAAGAAACCACACACACATTTACACAAACAACCAACACACCGTGGTGGTCTCTGACAAGTTGACCAAGACTCAACAGGAAGTCTTTCTGTGTTTAAGAGTGAGACGAACAGACTGAAACAAGAGGAAGATGAAGAATAACAGGAAGGAGTTCAACGCCAGAGTCTCTAGTCTGTAGAAGGAGCCAGCAGGAGCTGATGTTTCCTCAGTTATGTTGCTTTCCTGTCTGAGACCTGGTTCAGGTTCAGGTTCAGGTAAACGCTCCTCACAGGAACTTCATTGTAGTTTTACGGTTCTTTTTTATAATCATTTTTTCCTGTGAAGTGATTATACGTTGTGGAGAATAGATACTTGTTCATGTTAAAGGTGAAACCTGAGGGAAACTGTTTACCTTCAATGTTTCTCACCAAAACCAAAAACTACATTCTGACAAACTAAAGTTCCTCATAAAGAAACGTCAAAGCTGATTAGAAAAAATATATTTTAAAACCTTGCAAAGTTATTTCTGGTCATTTCAGATGAATGAAATGACCAGAAATTGTGTTTAAAACAACAAGAACGTAACCTAGCCTTCTTAACCACGTACTAAATGCACTTATTCTAACTCCACGTGCTGATGAACGTCGAATGATTCTAAAGTGACGCTGGTAGTGAATCAGATTTATAACTCTGCTGTTTCTCCTTTCAGACATTACCCCAAAACCACCTTCACCATCGTGACCGACACTCCAGAGAACCTGAGACTGAGACAGCAGAGCGAGCTACAGAGCCAGGTAACAAACACACACCTACAGACACACACCTACAGACACACACCTACAGACACACACCTACACACACACACACACACCTACACAGACACAAACACACACCTACACAGACACACACCTACAGACACACACCTACACACACACACACCTACACAGACACACACCTACACACACACACACCTACAGACACACACCTACACACACACACACCTACACAAACACACACCTACAGACACACACCTACACAGACACACACCTACACACACACACCTACAGACACACACCTACACACACACACACACACCTACACACCTACACAGACACAAACACACACCTACACACACACACCTACAGACACACACCTACACACACACACACCTACACAAACACACACCTACAGACACACACCTACACAGACACACACCTACACACACACACACCTACACACCTACACAGACACAAACACACACCTACACAGACACACACCTACAGACACACACCTACACACACACACACCTACACAGACACACACCTACAGGCCCTCAGGTGTGACTCAGGTTTGAGGCTGTTTTAACCAGAGAAGTGAAGCCAATGCTTCAGGTGTTGAAGCTGCATTCTCTCTAGTGTCCACCAGGGGGCGACTCCTCTGGTTGTATAGAAGTCTATGAGAAAATGACTCTACTTCTCTCTTGATTTATTACCTCAGTAAACATTGTAAACATGAGTTTATGGTCTCAATCTCTAGTTTCAAGTCTTCTTCAATACAGCATGATGTTCATTTAGTATATTATGGTCCATTTAGAGTCAAACAGACCATAAAGCAGGGGATGCTTTAGGGCGGGGCTACACAGTGATTGACAGGTCGACACCAGAGACGTATACGGCGTCTCTACGTCACTCCTCCTCAGTCCATATATGGTCACTTCCTGTTCACTGGTTGCAAAAAAACAAGATGGCGACGACTAAAATGCCGAACACGAGGCTTCAAAATGAGTGACGTCACCATTAGAAGCTCACACATTCCCTTTTCTTGTGATTTTCCTGTAATTCGGTTAAAAGTTGCGCCGTATGAGGAAACGTGGCTTCTGAGACTCTGAATCAGGACTCCACCTCTGACTGAGAGGTGCATCTTGGTGACAAATATCTGGTCATTGAAGTTGACAAGACGCATGTTCCCCTCAACGCTCAGATCCTGATGCAAACCGGCTGTATCTCCGCCCCTCTGGCACCACCTGATGATGAAAACAAACGCTCAGGTGTGTCGTGAGAAGCTGCTGTGACGAGATGAGCCACAAACCGATGCAAAGAACGCACCTTCACTTGTGTGCCATATGTCCTCGTCGTGTGTGTGCGTGTGTGTGTGTGTGTGTGTGTGTGTGTGTCTGTGTGTGTGTGTGTGTGTGACAGCAGGACAAAAGGACAGATGTCCACTCAGCAGTCAGCAGAAGGGGTCGTGCTGTTTGTCATGTGATGTGTGTGTTTGTGTTGTTGTGTGTTCGGCTGTGCCCGCATAAAAAA
>NW_027466520.1:332500-337500 GCF_050575085.1 Anarhichas minor | reverse complement strand
GTTTTTTGTATATTTGTTTTTTCAGTGTCGCGTCGGCCATCTTTGTAGCTTCCTCTTGGATGCTTTCGATGTGGCACCTGGTCGCTACGATTTTACATAGATTGACGTCAAGAAACGTCCCGAAACACACCAAAGATAAACAAACACAGACTCGTGATGATCGTCGTAGATGCACAACGTCTTGTGGACAGAAAATATGTTGTTATTGATGAAAATCATTCCGCTATTTATTCTGTCTCTTAATTTGAGGTCCATCCGTGTTTAGTTTATTTATTTTGCACAATTTAAACAATAAAATAAAGATAATACAAACATAACAGAGATAAATAATATCACAGAGCAGGAAGAGGCAGAAAGCCAACTGGTCTTATTTGAAGCCTCCACCTTTATAATATTAACATTTCACAATATTACAGAGAACATAACATTAATATGCATAAGGTATGACTACGTAATATATTGTTGACAAGATGTTTTTACAAGATATGAAATATGAAAACAATATCAATGTATTACAAACAACAACCGACATGCAGACGATGCAGCGCTGTGTCGTTGTGTCGTTGTGTTGTGTTGTGTCGTTGTGTTTGAATGTGGTGGTTGTGTTGTGTTGTGTTGTGTCGTTGTGTTGTGTTGTGTTGTGGTGGTTGTTGTGTTGTGTTGTGGTGGTTGTGTTGTGTTGTGGTGGTTGTTGTGTTGTGGTGGTTGTGTTGTGTCATTGTGTTTGAATGTGGTGGTTGTGTTGTGTTGTGTCGTTGTGTTGTGTTGTGTTGTGGTGGTTGTTTTGTTGTGGTGGTTGTGTTGTGTTGTGTTGTGTTGTGGTGGTTGTTGTGTTGTGGTGGTTGTGTTGTGTTGTGTCGTTGTGTTTGAATGTGGTGGTTGTGTTGTGTCGTTGTGTTGTGTTGTGTTGTGGTGGTTGTTGTGTTGTGGTGGTTGTGTTGTGTTGTGTCGTTGTGTTTGAATGTGGTGGTTGTGTTGTGTTGTGTCGTTGTGTTGTGGTGGTTGTTGTGTTGTGTTGTGGTGGTTGTGTTGTGTTGTGGTGGTTGTTGTGTTGTGTTGTGGTGGTTGTGTTGTGTTGTGTCATTGTGTTTGAATGTGGTGGTTGTGTTGTGTCGTTGTGTTGTGTTGTGTTGTGGTGGTTGTTTTGTTGTGTTGTGGTGGTTGTGTTGTGTTGTGGTGGTTGTTGTGTTGTGTTGTGGTGGTTGTGTTGTGTCGTTGTGTTTGAATGTGGTGGTTGTGTTGTGTTGTGTCGTTGTGTTGTGTCGTTGTGTTGTGTTGTGGTGGTTGTTGTGTTGTGTTGTGGTGGTTGTGTTGTGTTGTGTCGTTGTGTTTGAATGTGGTGGTTGTGTTGTGTTGTGTCGTTGTGTTGTGTTGTGTTGTGGTGGTTGTTGTGTTGTGTTGTGGTGGTTGTGTTGTGTTGTGTCGTGTTTGAATGTGGTGGTTGTGTTGTGTTGTGTTGTGTTGTGTCGTTGTGTTGTGTTGTGTTGTGGTGGGTGTTGTGTTGTGTTGTGGTGGTTGTGTTGTGTTGTGTCATTGTGTTTGAATGTGGTGGTTGTGTTGTGTCGTTGTGTTGTGTTGTGTTGTGGTGGTTGTTTTGTTGTGTTGTGGTGGTTGTGTTGTGTTGTGTTGTGGTGGTTGTATTGTGTTGTGGTGGTTGTGTTGTGTTGTGTCGTTGTGTTTGAATGTGGTGGTTGTGTTGTGTCGTTGTGTTTTGTGTTGTGGTGGTTGTTGTGTTGTGTTGTGGTGGTTGTGTTGTGTTGTGTCGTTGTGTTTGAATGTGGTGGTTGTGGTGGTTGTTGTGTTGTGTTGTGGTGGTTGTGTTGTGTTGTGGTGGTTGTTGTGTTGTGGTGGTTGTGTTGTGTTGTGTCATTGTGTTTGAATGTGGTGGTTGTGTTGTGTCGTTGTGTTGTGTTGTGGTGGTTGTTTTGTTGTGTTGTGGTGGTTGTGTTGTGTTGTGTTGTGGTGGTTGTTGTGTTGTGTTGTGGTGGTTGTGTTGTGTTGTTGTGTTTGAATGTGGTGGTTGTGTTGTGTTGTGTCGTTGTGTTGTGGTGGTTGTTGTGTTGTGTTGTGGTGGTTGTGTTGTGTTGTGTCGTTGTGTTTGAATGTGGTGGTTGTGTTGTGTTGTGTCGTTGTGTTGTGTTGTGTTGTGGTGGTTGTTGTGTTGTGTTGTGGTGGTTGTGTTGTGTTGTGTCATTGTGTTTGAATGTGGTGGTTGTGTTGTGTTGTGTCGTTGTGTTGTGTTGTGTTGTGGTGGTTGTTTTGTTGTGTTGTGGTGGTTGTGTTGTGTTGTGGTGGTTGTTGTGTTGTGTTGTGGTGGTTGTGTTGTGTTGTGCCGTTGTGTTTGAATGTGGTGGTTGTGTTGTGTTGTGTCGTTGTGTTGTGTTGTGTTGTGGTGGTTGTTGTGTTGTGTTGTGGTGGTTGTGTTGTGTTGTGTCGTTGTGTTTGAATGTGGTGGTTGTGTTGTGTTGTGTCGTTGTGTTGTGTTGTGGTGGTTGTTGTGTTGTGTTGTGGTGGTTGTTGTGTTGTGTTGTGGTGGTTGTGTTGTGTTGTGGTGGTTGTGTTGTGTTGTGTTGTGTCGTTGTGTTGTGTTGTGGTGGTTGTTTTGTTGTGTTGTGGTGGTTGTGTTGTGTTGTGGTGGTTGTTGTGTTGTGTTGTGGTGGTTGTGTTGTGTTGTGCCGTTGTGTTTGAATGTGGTGGTTGTGTTGTGTTGTGTCGTTGTGTTGTGTTGTGTTGTGGTGGTTGTTGTGTTGTGTTGTGGTGGTTGTGTTGTGTTGTGTCGTTGTGTTTGAATGTGGTGGTTGTGTTGTGTTGTGTCGTTGTGTTGTGTTGTGGTGGTTGTTGTGTTGTGTTGTGGTGGTTGTTGTGTTGTGTTGTGGTGGTTGTGTTGTGTTGTGGTGGTTGTGTTGTGTTGTGTTGTGGTGGTTGTTGTGTTGTGTTATGGTGGTTGTGTTGTGTTGTGTCGTTGTGTTGTGGTGTGTCGTTGTGTTGTGTTGTTGTGTTGTGTTGTGGTGGTTGTTGTGTTGTGGCAGCAGATGGTCCTCTGGCTCAGAGTCAGATCCGCTCGCTCTTCATCGGGTCCATGTCCTGTTTACCTCGGCTGCCATCTGATGCTCTGGTCACGCTGCCAGACTACCTGCTGCCCGAGAGGCTCGCATCGGCAGATGATTCATATTTACAGTGATTGTTGTCATTTCTTTCTCTTTCTACTCCGTTCTTCATCTTCTTCCCTTTATTTGTCATTCATCCTATGACCTCATCCCAGCTCTACTCTGGACCGCTAACGAACCTCTTACAGATGTGAACGCTTCAAAGTGATGTTAGTCTGCATGAACGTCCATCTCTACAACCAAACACACACACAGCTTCACACGCTGACTGTTTGAGGAGTTGTACATCAAGAATAATCACCATTAAACTTTAAAAACATAACATTCTGCAAACACAACATCTCAAGATCAAAATGAACTCGTTTCCTGGTTCAAGACGACGTTTATCTGCACAACTTGGGAAAAGTTTTATTCGTTCAGTTCTGTAGAAGAGGAGAGTTCCTTCTAGTAAAAAAGGGAATGTTACATAAGATGAGATAAACCTTTATTAAACCCCAGAGAATACAATTCAGGTGTTGCAGCAGCACAAGGTCAGAAATAAGTACAGATACATAGAGAAGTCAAACATAATAAAAGGTTTATTCAACTAGAATAAAGGTATAAGAAGAGCATTCTTTACAGCTTACGGTATTTTTCACCTTCAACCACTCAACTTATACACACAGACAGCAGTGACACATTCACATAGTATTAGACCCCCCCCCCCCCTCCCACACACACACAGACACTGTACCCAACACTGGCACTGTGACTGGGGTGAAGGGCACGGCAGCGATAAGGTCTCGAGTAGAGGGCTAAATGTGGAAAGTCAAAACTGATAAAGAAGTAACCCATCGAACCGACGAACCCAGGAGGCACTCAGACATCACATGAGGCGGCCGAGACTAGACAACGAAGTCCGGGACGAGTTTGAGGTAAAAAGGAGACTCTGAAAGGTTGACGAAGAAGTTCAGACGAAGAGCGTGACATCGAGGAAACTGTGCAAGACTGTCTTAAGACATTCAGAAGGAGAAACAAGAGACCAGGAGCCTGAGAAGAGAAGAGTGGCGTAAAATAAATAAGTAGCTACGATAATCAAAAGAACGTTTGGAAAGCTAGAAGGCAGAAGGAGACACTGAGGAAGACGAAGAGGAAGATTCGTTGAGAGGCCATACATCGGACGAGGTGAGTGCAGCCATGAGGCTGATTGTGAGAACAGGATGTTTTAGAAGAAGGTTCATGGACGTTTGTTAATAAGCTGAACGGTGTGAAGAGGCTGGGACAGACAGACGGGTCACAGGTTGGGGGAGAAGATTAAAAGAAGAGCTGAGACGTTGACGAACTGAACTCTGTGACTTTGAAGAGGCTGAAGAGGTGACCTTGACAAACATAACGTGAAGGATCCTAAAGAGTTGATCAGCGAGTAACGGCCGACAGTTTGAGTAATGAGTTGTGTTTGAAATGCTATTCTCTCTGTTTTTAAGCTCTTTAGCTGGTTCATAACAGTCTGAACCAGCTGAAGAACTGTACTTCTGTCATATGAACACAACACACGGACTCACCGCTAACATTTCTAATATCTATCTCTGAGAATGTGGACCAGCTGTGCAGTGTGTTTTAGTTTGAATGAACCTTTACTGTGGCTCTGACTACGTACTGGCGTGGCATGTTGGCCCATAGATGGATTACTGAACAGGGGTCCAAAGCATCAGGGGCTCCCGCTGGACTTCACCTACAAAATGTCACTCAAAGAGACCCGTAACAACCAGGAAGAGACTTTAAATGACCACAAAGAGACACAACAATACTACAAAGAGACCAAAACAGCTCCAAACAGACACAAAGAGACAACAAAGAGACTCACAAGGACTATTAAAAGGGGTAAAACAACCTCAAAGAGACACAACATTACTA